>NW_017732548.1:265602-268941 GCF_001890085.2 Hipposideros armiger
TTATAAACAGAATATTTTTACCTTTTTTGTATAAACTCATTAGCAGTTGATATAAGATAATTTTCTAAGCGGTGCCCAGTGAGGTTATAAATTACTTGGGAAGAATAAGTTCTTCTATGAGGTGGCGAATAATTAAATTTAGGACATTCCTGAAAAATAAAATTAAACATTAAGTTCTTTGTATCAAGGAGCTTCAGTCTCATGATTTGTCTGTTATCACAACTGGTGGATTATGACATCTGTCCTCTGATGTTAAAGAGCTTTGGAAAGGAAGGCCTCTTGCCTATGCCAAGAAATTAGAACAAATAGTTATAGAGAGAGAGCATATACATGTGTTTAGGGCTCACTTGAAGCCAAAAAAGAATACAAGTTAACTAATGTGCAGTTTTTCTTTTACTATGCTAACAAACTTGGTATTTTTGAAGGATAACATTTAACGCTAAGATGACTTAAAATATTCTCAATAATTCACAGGGAAGAAACAAATGTTTGTCTCCAAATTGAAGAGATCACATTAGCAGCCTTAAGTTTCCCAGGGACTGACAGCAGTGGATGAAACATTTTTTTCTATTAGTTTTAAGGTACCAAACCTAGGTGTCAGAGCTCGTTTACATATATCTAAATCTAAATCTAAGTTTAATTTTATAGAAATCTAAATCTAATCTTTATGTACATAACTCTAAAATTATTTCAAAATAAAAAGTTTATGGATATGTTGCCAAGTTGCATGTATATTTATTGCAAAGATAATGCAGAGCCTCTGGATAACGTTTGCCCAGTTTTCACCATTGTTAGCATCTTACGTTACCATCATACATTTGTCAAATTAAATGCACTGGTACATCATTATTCACCAGTCTCAGAATTTAGCTTTAACCCCTTATTTTTATGCTCGTAGCTTCCTGCACTTCCTGACCACTTACTTTTCACTGGAATTTCTCACACTTCACCTGTGTGAAGTTTAGTTTGGGAAAGCCTGGCATTTTCTTTCCGGTTTTCCCTTCTACCCTTCACACAATGCCCCAGAGCCTGAGCCTGGGACCTCACGTGTATACCAAGAGCATAAAGCTGCAGGTTACTCTAAAATCTGAATGCTGAATTTCACCTGACATCAAGTTGTATCAACTTGAAGATCACACACATTCTAGAATGCCACTGGTTTCACAAATAGAAAGATAACCTTATATATATGTAATGTAATATTTAGCTTTAATTTTGTATTGAATTATATTGTATACACAGAAAAGCACATATAAGTGTACTGCTTGATGAATTTTAACAAACTGAACCTGAACCAGAAACTGGATCAGGAGACAGAACAATGCTAGTACCGCGGAAACCCCATCATCATANTAGGTATGATCTAGAAAGGGGAAAAAGCCAACAGGATTGTTTATCTCCATCAAATTCTGTTAAGTTTCCATGTTCTTTAAGAAACAAGGCTAAACATATGACACGTACGTTGACCCTGGGTGGTGAACACACAATGTGATATATAGATGATGTAGATGATGTATTACAGAATTGTACACCTGAAACCTATGTAACTTTACTAACCATTGTCACCCCAACAAACTTTAATTAAAAAAAAAATCAAAATTACGAATAATAAATTGGCAATAACTGCATAAAAAAAGAAACAAAGCTAAACATATATGACACATACATTAAGAAAATATACATAAAACATTAATGTATAGTTTAACAAAAAATGATGAAGGGAGTACACCCATTGAACCATCATTCAGATTGAGAAACAGAAATCTCCAGCATCCAGGTCATCTTCTCTCTGACACTCTGTATCCTTCCAAATGATGATATTCTCTCCCATAAACATTATGGTTGAGTTTTGCCTACTCTTAAAGTTTACAGTAAAGGCAATTATAGTTATATATTCCTTTTCATCTTTTTCTTTCGCTTATTAATAACGTTTGGGAGATTTAGCCTGTGTGTTGTATAGAACCGAGCTCATTCATTTCCATTGCTGAAAGGCCTATTGAATGAAAATATAACAATTTATTTTTTTCTACTGTATATGGGCATTTCGGGTTGTGTTTTTGGCTAATATGAGAAATCTATGTACATTTTTCATATGTATCCTGATACTTATGTATACACATTTCCCTGGGTGAAATACACAGGACTAGAATTGCTGTGCTTTGGGGTATGTATTATGCCAAACTGTTTTTCAAATTGATTGTACCCATGTCTTGTTTTTACCTCATGAAAATGATTGAACATTTTAAGTTCACATTCTCATTTATATGACATTCCAGAAGAAAGTACATAATTTACCTTGGCAAGTGTTCTATTGGCAGGAACCTCTGTTACATCAAAACGAAGGTCGTCAGTCAAAGGCAACCCAAAACTCCAACCTCCATATCTATATAGAATAATAAAATTTATATTTGTATTAGTGGAGAAATAGTCATAAATAGATCTAAAATGTTTAACTGAAAGCTCATTTTTTTCTTTCCATTAAGAACACATTTACCGTATGAAATAAATACTGCCTGAAAAAAAATTTGTTTTTTATCAATTTATTTTATCATATTTTAGTCTAAAATATACATTATAACTAAAACTAAAAAGTACTAAACAATAGCAAATGTGGAGTAATCATTCTAAAAATAAGTGACCTATAATCTAACCAATTCCTCTAACTTAACTGTATCTGCACCATCTCAAAAATCTTAAGATTTTTTGCACTTAAATACCTCTTTCACATAGTTTAATACTAAAGTGAGATAACATCAGTTCTTCTGTATTTTCAAATGGCTCCATTTCTTTTATTCTCCCAACTATTTCCCTTAGGTTGTTCCCTGGTGCTATACTTATTCTCTTCCTGGATGTTTGAAGGTGAGTTGTATCTATATAGCTACTCTTAAAAATAAAAAGTGGACTTAAAAAATCCAAGTAGTAATTTAAAGGATAAGTTAGTTTAAATGTCCCAGATTAGGGTTGGGTTAAATAAATAATTATGCAGTCATACGAGTTTAAACTTCTTGTGACTATTCTCCTAAATGGGATACCATAGAGTTATATTTTTGACATGCAAAGAACACCATAGTATATTGTTTACTTTTTTAAAAAAAGAATCAGACTTTAGAACAGTTTATTTTTAATAAACCACATTTTGTTGAAAAGATTTACATGTATTTCTGACAAAAAATTCTAGAAGGATATACAGTAAATATTGGTTATATCTGGGTAGAGAGACAATTTTTTCTTCTTTTTGCTTATCTGTGGTTTCTATTTTATAGTGAAGATTAGCCCTTTATGTACATTGGGAAATAAAAGAAGGAAAAGATGGAAGAAAGGAGAAAATAGTAGCTTACT
>NW_017732548.1:271031-274547 GCF_001890085.2 Hipposideros armiger
TTTTTTTTTTACTCATTATTTGTTTGTGAGAATCTTCCAACATGATGCGCCTAGTTACAGATCAATCATTTCCATTTTGCTGTATACAGAATTTCATTGTGGAAATATATTACATTCAATTTATCTACTCTACTGTTAGTGGGAATTTGAGTGGTTATTATGAATAGTATTGTTATAAATATTTTAGTGTATGTCTCTTGGTGAACCTATTCACATTTCTCATGCGTGTATAATAGGAATGGAATTGCTGATCCCATCTGGCATGTATATCTTCAGCATTAGTAGATACTGTCAAACAGTTTTAAAAACTGTCTACACAAATTTAGATTCTTATCAGTAGAGTATTAGGCTAAAATTTTTAATCTATTGGAGTTTTTCTAATTAAAAAAATGTATCCAGATTCCAATTTTAAATACTGTTAGTTGCCTTTTACTGTAAGCTGAACAAAATGTGCAAAGAACTTCATAAATTCACTAGATTAGATGAGAAATTAGAAAACTCTTTAAGTACTGGGTAAGACTAATATTTAAATATGCAAGGATTCTAAAAGGTAACTGCTGAATACCAGACCATTATTGTTAGTAACTGTCTCTCATGAAAACAAAAAAATAAGTTGTATTTACTGAAAACATTTTCATTCTGAAATATTGTACCAAGACAGTGTAGGGTACACTCATATGACATTTTGAAGAAAATATTGCTAGATTCTTCCCCATGGGGAAGTAAGTTGACAACATAGTGACTCTCAGAAACTAATAGTGACCTTTTTTCTTCAGCTATCTTTAATTTTTCCCAATGAATTTGGTTTTCTTAAAAGCTTATTGAATTAATAGGCCTAGAAAACTAAGGTGTATATAGAATACAGACAGGGTAAGTGACAAGTGGACCATCTTTTCTACTTCTTTCAGGACATAGATTTTTCTTGCATCCTGGAAGTGTTGCTTAGAGACATCTTGAGTTCTGTTCTGGACTTACTTGTACACACTACTGACTTCCCAGCTGACCACTACAGTGGCAGTCTCACTATGTTTTCGAATATGACAGTTATGGTGGCATTTTGCTGTATGAAACATAGAGCTTTCTGGTTAAAACTGAACTGGAACCAAAAATTCATCTTCAGTTAGTTTTCACAAAGACCATCATAGAATTACCTACCTTTAGATATTTGTCCTGAGATGGATTTACAACAGCGACCTGAAGTTCAAAGCCAATATTTTTGAGCTGCCCGGGTCCACATCTCTGAGCTACTAGCTTCCATAAAATGAAATTATACTGGCTCTTTGGTAACCTAGATAGATCTGTCAAGTTTTGATATTTATTCCTTTCTTTTTCCTACTTCACTGAAACTGAATTCCATCTTACCTGGACATTTTCTGAGCAGGAGCAAACACCAAAATTAGTGATACGTTCTCCACTGGTGTTCCATTTTCCCAAACTGTTTTTCTTTAAACACCTCCTGCAAGTAAAAATAATATGGAAGTGAGGTGTGTGTGCATTCTCATATTTATGTATAATCATAGAAGTGACCATTTTGTATTAAATTCCTATTGTAGTCCTAGGTACAATTTACTGATTTTTCATAACTTGAATATACATTGCACTATCATTTTCAAAGGATCTGACATTTTATGGGGAGTTGAGGGAGAGCACTTAGTGATTAAATGGTGCTGCAATCAAAGCTCATTGAATTGTCTTACTATGGCAGGATGGGACTTTTTGACTCCTCTCTTCTCTTTGCTCTTTTCATTCTCTCCTCGAACAGGAAGGGGATACTTTAGCAAAATGATGCACTAACGTTGGGTTTGCATACGTTATGCACTATCTTGGAAGTTTGAATAAGCAACACTACATCTTGTAAAAGCATGGGAATTGGGGTCAAGACTTGTGTTTCAGCTTTAGCTATCCAACTTCCTACCTAAATTACTTTATACAGGAATCTTCATCTCTATGAGCCTCACTTTCCTCATCTTAAAAATGGGATTAATAATTCACAGGGTTGTTGTGATTGTTAAATAAAAATATGTACACAAAAGAACTTTACAAGTTATAAAGCACCCAATGTTTATTATGGCAGTAAAGGATAGCCAGGGAATGAACTCAAGAAGATAGAGAAAATTTGTTAAACACAGATTTCTATCAGGGTACTGCCCTCCTCCAGCCAAATAACACACATCCACTCATCCACACACCTCACACACATACACACAGAATGGAATGTTGAAACAAAGAAAGAGAACAAGTGCCACTTACGGGTCACTGAGGTTCAAACACACGTTGTCGATGCCAGGGAAGGCCCACATTGCTGAGACCAGTGCATTTGTTCTTGGGTTCGAATTCCTGTAACATTAAAGGATAGAAACAAATTCGTGACTCCTTCACGAGTCTCCCATATGAAACTCATGCTCATGAATCATTTGAAGGAATGAAACATGCTCTGTGTAGGACTGTTTTCTTAAAAATGTAAGAAAGGCTTAGTCTCAGGGGGCAAAAAAAAAGTGTCACACAAAAATAAGCACACATCTTAGCTGCCTTAGTATTTTCCTGCTTGTCACATGCATTGAGTAATCACCTGTTGTGTATATAAAATTATATTATAAGGAATTCTGACATTAATTTTTCAATATTGGTGAGACCAATAAAAAAGTTATTTGCTATATATTACAATCGCTTTGGAAGCCCTACCTAACCTGGCTTTCTTGATTCAAGTCTAGTCCTTAAAAATAAAGATCTACTATAACTTTAGTTTTAGACAGAAAACACTTTAAAAGGTATTTGTCGGCAATAGAAGTGCCATGTCACAATAAATCAAACTGTCCATTCCTTTGGCAGCATTAAGCACTGTGGCTCCTAAGTTCTCGTTTAGCATTCCATGATAGTCATTCAGGTAAAAGCGCACCTCTGGAAGCACTGTGGGGATGTCGTCTTAGTTAAAGGAAAGAAACTTACGCGTAGAAGGCTGTCTGTTCAGAGGTACCATAAAGAGATGGGGAGATCTGGACCTCTGGATAACTGTTGCCAGAATTCCTCAGTGTGCCAAGGCCCATGGCGGTCATCACGAAGACGATGGGGAGGATAACCTGAGCGATAAAGCCTTTCCAGTTCCTGCGCGTGTGGTGGAACCTCTTAATGAGGATAGCCATTATCTTCTTCAGTAGCAGTCCGCAGCCTTCCAGCTTCTCTCCTCTCGTCAGGATTTTGTCTGATGAAGAAAAAGAGATTTGATATAGTTCTGGGAAGTCCTGATACATCAAATAATATAGTAACTTCAAGCACTATGGATAAATGGTATAATGGGATGTGCTGGGGAAAGCTCATATTTTAAAGATTGGGATTTTAGGTTCAGTGCTTTATTTATCTGCTTTGGGCCTGAGCCTCTCCAACTCATAGCACTGTATGTAAACATGCTTTGACAATGATAAATCACTATACACAAAATATTATTAGTCATATACACAATCATTGTACATGCCAAAGTGAGATATCTGTAATTTTATACGTGAATACTGTCCCCAATCT
>NW_017732548.1:277022-278170 GCF_001890085.2 Hipposideros armiger
AAATCAAAACCTGGCCTATAATTATCTCATTTATGCCATTTATTGGGATTAAGCAAAATATGTGATTAGATTTATACCATCTCTGTCTGTGAAATTGCTGCTGCTCACAGATAAATCATCAGGAGTTGTGATGCCATTGGTACTGGAATTTCCAATCTTCTTTTGTGTCAAGTGCTCAAGAGTCATATTACTAGTTTTTTGTGACTCTTTAGTCAAGTTTAGAAAAACCTAGAAAGAAAAGCCAGGATACTTCATTAACATAAAACATGCATATCTTTTCTAGTTTCTTGACTCAATTTTGATTTTGATTTTTTTATCACATTTATTGAGACATGTGACTTTAAGTGACTATTTTTTAGAATAATTTTAAGTGAATATTTTTATATGTAATAGATAGTTGTTCTATAATTGGAGCAACATGTTTGTTCTCAGAAGTTTGTTTTACATATGAATGATATTAAGATAATGGTAAGATAGTCTAATTTTGTAAAATGTTTATATAAGAATATTTCTTTTCTTAAAAAAAAGTATGCATATTGATTCTAAGGGAACAGCAAGTTATAGCAGCTTTAAGAAGACAGAGCATGTCCAGACATACCTCTTCCACGGTGGTATCTGAAATGCCATAGCACCCGATGTTGAGGTCACCCATGCCATGGTCCAGTGCTCTTAGGAGTGACAGATAGGCCCCTGAGACTTTGGTGCTAAATGGAGGAAGCACATAAACCAGCTCTCCCCCGATGTCCTCCTTGAGGTAGGCTTCAGGGAGGTGTGATTTGATCATTGCTGTCACAGCCATCGTGTCACATATTGCACTTGCATTTAGATTTGGGCTCTAGGGACAAAAACAGAGGTTAAATACTCCCCTTTCTATAGACTATAGGGTCCAAGGGCCCTAATCGGAGGGTGGTGAGTTCTTTTAGGCCACCCCAGACCTGAGTCAGATCACAGATGACTCCTCCAGTGGTTCCCTGTCCCATGTGGGGGTCGCTACAGTTGTCTACAAATCACTGTTCTACTGGCTCCATTCTCCCACCTCACCCAATCTCTTCTCCAGCCTCCTTGCCCACTGTCTTCCCTGACACTTGCTCCACTCCAGCAACCACAGTCTCTTTTCTGGGTTAGAGTGCTTCAGGCTCAGGCACAGC
>NW_017732548.1:281899-284216 GCF_001890085.2 Hipposideros armiger
TGATCTTTGCGCTCAAGCACGTGCCCTCATTGATGTCACCCCTTCACCATATGGTAAATCCATACAGTGGTTGCACAAGCTTCAAATTCAGTTGTTTTTGCATCCTCCTTCTATCTTAGTCTCATAACTCCACCCACAGCTTTTCATTTTCCCAGGACCACCATAGTGCAAGCCACCATCACCACTTGCCTACTGCTGCTGTAGACTTCTCACTCTACTTTCTGCATGCTCTTTGGCCGCCTCCAGTCCATGTCTCCACACTCTGATCAGAATATTCTCACCTAGATAATTCCTTGCCATCTTTCAGATGGTTAGTAAACTGGGCAATTGTTTCTTCATTAAAATAGAAGCTCCATGAGGTCAGGGAAAGACCTGTTTTCTTATGACTCTGTCTCAGCACCTAACTAGTGTCTTGCACATAATAGAGCTTCCATGACGGTTATGGATTAAATAGGGAATACTATAATATGCCATTCTTCCCATAAAAACACATTGAAATATAAATGACATTTCATTCTTTATATTAAAGGTTTATATTCAGAAAAATAAAATAGGGACTGTCTCAGCTTAAACTGCAACCTCTTCAAAAACTTTCTCTATCTCTTTTCTTCATTGGCTTCTTATTGCCTGGTAGAAACCTTGCCTTTTAAGCATTGTGTCATGCTAGAAAGCCAACTCTGAAGTTAAGCAGGTCATGTAAATGAGAGTGGCTCCATGTCGACTCATTTTATGACCTTTCTTTGCCCCTTTTTATTTACAAAAAAATTTAATTTGAATGTGTTTTGGCAGTCATTGAGTTTATTCATGATGACACTAAACAGACAGGATATCCAGCAACTGACATTTTTTTTCANGTATTCCAACACAAGGTCCAATGCATTCATCTTAAACGTGGGAAAAGGAAAACGCTCTCCTCCAAAGTATAATTCTAGTGCAAACGTTTATTCATTATATTTTCTTTAGAAATTTGGACTAATTATATGGCATTTCAAAACTCTATTTCTTACTACTATAGTCACAAAACAGAACATATTGGGGAAAATGTCTACTCTCCTCCCTTCTCAAATGCTCTTCAGGTGCTGAGAAAAATGGCATAACTTCTAAGAGTAAGAGTAGCCGTGGAGGCCATAAACTGTTGCTTCCTCAGTAGTGCTCTTACAACTGATAATTTCAGCAGTCTCTTCTAAAAAATGGGTTCAAATGTAACATTCTCCCCCTAAGGCCTGCTGCCAAGCACTTCTTTACATGTGATAAGATGTGATATTCGTCAACTCTGTGGCTATATTTAATTCTTCGTCACAAATTATGCAGCACAAAAATCACGATCTTCATTTAGCTGATAAGAAAAAGTACAAAGCTGCTTAATTTAAAATGAACTCCAATTAAACAGAGTGAATAAGTTTAAATGCACACTCATATCTCTGCAAAGAGGAATTGTCGAAGGAGCTGAATATTTTAAGTTAATTAGTATGCTTTTCTGTTTCTTGAGAAATTACATGTGGATGACTTACAGGTGTATCAAACGGAGCAAATGTGCTTTCTAAAAGATAATGTCAACTGAGGGGTACATTTTGGCTGAAGAATAGTTTCAAATTATGAGACAAACGCAGAAGCAAATACACAACATTTGCTTTCTGAAGCAAATGACCACTTTCTAATCAAAGTCCTCAATTCCGTGGACTCAACAATTCTATTCTCCAAAAGATGATAAATGAGGAATATGGGAGAGGACAAATGAGACTTCAAGTTCCAGAATTATACAAACATCAGAGATTACCTTTTCTGAGTGTTAGAGCCAGACAAAAGTGTAATTAAAAGTTCTGTTCCTAGAGATTTTTCTCAATTTAAGCAAACTGTTGAAATAACTATTCCATAATTTATATATCATTTTACTACATGCTTCCTTAAGTAAATAGTGTCTTCAAAGGAATAAATTAACTGTCAGAAAAAGAATAACAGGATAAAAGTTATTTGTCAAAGAGCCCGATTCCTCAAAGTCATGTCAAGAAACATGATTTTTCAAACATATATTGTGTGAAGAATTATGGGGGGAAGCTTTTATAATAGGTTCATATTCATCAGGTCCAACTTCATCAAATCAGAGACCATCTTCCAAAAGTATTTTCTCAGAGCCTGAATTTTCTCAGCAACTGAATTATTCAGAGAGGTGGGAAAGTTAGACATGCTTTCCAAGGAGGTCCTGTAAAGAGTGATGACTATTTTTTTAAACTTTTTCTTTTGGATGACTATTACTTCCACTTGAAACATGTCTAGTAACAGCGAGTGAACTAGTATCTTACAAGGAACTTTTTCCACT
>NW_017732548.1:286696-290152 GCF_001890085.2 Hipposideros armiger
AGAGGCGAAGAACCAAGAGTGAAAAGGAAAATACAGTGCCCAAGATCTTAGAGTCAGCACAAACAAGTCCTGTGATTTATGAGAAGACTCACATTTTATGAGCTAACAGAAAAACTAACCTGAAGGAGCTTCCAAAAGGATCAAAGAGAAATTTTAGGAGTGTTCCTAAATATTTAGGGAACCCCCTCTCTCTCTCTCTCTCTCTCTCTCTCTCTCTCACTCTCTCTCTCTCTTTCTTTCCATCTCTTCCTCCCCTCTTCTTTTCATCACTATGAAGAAGCAGTAATTTTAAAGATTTTTGAATATTCCTCTCTGATTAATCCACTCCACCCTGATTGCTCTTTGCTTCACATCCTGTTAGCACTTATTTAGTCTGTTTTCAGTTTATTTTCATTTGTGTATATTTGGTTTCTCTAATTAGATTCTAAGCTCCTCTAGGCAGAATGTGGAACTGCTACTGGATTTGCATGCTCTCAAAAAGGCCAGTTAAGTGCTCAATTCACAGTGGGCACTACATTGATATTAACTAAGTGACCCAGAAAGTTAGCTGGGAGAAGAGAAAACTTAGGCAAAGGAAGATCCTATCTGAGACCTTTAATGGAAATCATGAACAGAAAGGCTTCAGTTATATGTACCCCAGAAGGCAAAATTATGACTGTTGGGTGGAGAAGTTATAAGAAGGTACTCATACCAGTTTTGTTCTTGGATATAACATCCCATATACTTCGGCGAGAACATGGATCAACTCCAGTGGATGGTTCATCCAAAATGACCACCCTTGATCCACCAATGAGAGCTATGGATATGGATAACTTCCTCTTCATTCCTCCTGACAATGTTCCAACTCTTTTATGACGATGGCTATATAGTCCAGTATCTTTTAAAGTCCTTCAAAAAATAATATATGGTGGTTATTTCCTTTACAGGTAGAACATTTGAGTATTGAAAAAATACAATAAGTACCCTAAATGATAGATATTCCCAAGAAACCATTATATGCTCAGCAAGGTGCAATAAGGTGCTAAAAATTCATGACATAGTTTTCTATTATTTATCATGTAATTGGAGGTATAAAATTAATGCTCAGGAAACAACACAAGGGCATATATGGCTCATTATTTTATTAATTCATTTGACAAATATTTTAGAGTGTCTACTGTTTTTGTGCCAGACTATATTTTAGGTGCTGGGCGAAAAGAAGTGGACAGATAATGTTTCTATCCATAAAAAGATTATTTCTACTATGAGTGTGTGTATCAGAAGGGCTACAGAGAAAATTCAGTTGATAAACATATTCTCAAGTAAGTTTATAATATGCCAAGTGGTGATAAGTGTCATAAAAAATAAAGCAGGTGCATGAGGTAAGTAGCGCCTGGGGCATTCTATTTTAGGCATCTATTTTGTATCTGGTGGTCTCCTCAGGGAATGTGACATTTCATCAGAGACCAGGAAATCGGAAGAGTCAGTCAAATGGTTGTTTGGGAAAGGCTACTCTAAGTAGAGGAAACAGAAAGTGAGAAGCTCTGAGGCTGGAGCAGGCCTAACATAATCTAGTGTGCAACTGGGCTAGTGTGCCTAGAGCAGAGTGAATGTCGGGGAGTGAAAGGAAATGAATCAGAAGTGAGATTGGAGGCAGGTCAGGCAGGGCCTCATAGACTTAGATAAGGACATTACTGAATTTCACAGTGTGATAAGAAGCCATTAGAGCAGTGGTTCTCAACCTGTGGGTTGCGACCCCTTTGGGGGTCAAACGACCCTTTCACAGGGGTGGTCACCTAAGACCATTGGAAAACAGAAAGATATTTACATTACGATTCATAATAGTAGCAAAATTACAGTTATAGAGTAGCAACGAAAACAATTTTATGGTTGGGAGTCACCACAACACGAGGAACTGTATTAAGGGGTCAGGGCATTAGGAAGGTTGAGAACCGCTGCATTAGAGGGTTTTGATCCCAGGATTGCATGGTCTGATCTGCAGTTTAAAAAGTCACCCTGGCTTCTCTTTGAAAAGTAGAGTGTACAAGGGAGAGTAAAAACTGGAAGTCCAATTAGGAGGCTTGAACCATATAGTAAACATAGACATTAGAGACAGAGGATTTGGGGCAATATGGGAGCCAGAGTTGAAGAGACTGACACAATCCCTGTATAACTAGCTGGTGAGGATAATGCTATTAAATGTATTCAATACCAGAGAAGTAGAAAAACTAAAACTCAGTTGGTTTGTGAGAAAATGTTTCCTATTAGTATTATTAGTATAGCTTGACTTCTCTCTGAAAGAAGTTACCAGTGCGTATTCTCATTTCTGCCATAACTGACCTTTTTACTTCCTCATGCAGCTGCTTTTTAGTCCAGTGAGGAACTTTTATGGAGCCATATAAGAGAAGGTGCTCCTTGGTAGTGAGGTAACTAAACAAGACGTCGTGCTGCATGCAGACCCCCATGTTCTTCCGTACAGTGTGTAGGTCTGTTTTGATATCTTTTCCATAAACAAAGATGGTACCGGCTGAAGCCCCAAAGAGCCCAGTCAGCATGGAGCTGGAAATAAAGAAATGATAAAGTAGGTGTGAACCAAGCATTTAAGCTAGATTTTAGGACTAAATATATCTCAGTTGTTAGAAAAAAAAAAGAAAATGTTAACAGTCTATCTCCTCAGGCAAGGTCATGAAATAAAATGGTATTAAATGGGAATAAAAACATAAAAATTATTTTTAAGCTTTTAATAATTTAGAGTGGTACATAAACACTACAAAATAAAGATGACGGTGGTGGTGGGTGTGGTGGGTGATGCTGGTAATAATGACAGAAATGGTTGGGCTTTTTACCTGTCAGTGCACTCTCTCCTTCGGCAAAGCCATGTACTTCCTCGTCGTCAGATAGTTTCTACCGATTAAGTCTTAAATTCACATCACTAGCCCAGAACTCATCACTCAGTTTCAGGCTTGCTTTACACATCCAAAGGAAACACCACTTCTCCATGAGATGTTTTTAAAGACATCTCCATGAGAGGGTCTTTAAACTCAACATGTTTAAAACTGAACTCATGGGATGGCCAAGTGGTATGTTGGTTAAGAACTGGCTTGGGATGCCAGCTCAGAGCAGCAGGGCCCCGGTTCAGATCCCACATGGGAGCCAGTGACACTGCCCTCGACAGCTAAGATGTTGAACAACAGCTCGACTTGGAGCTGGGCTGCTGTGAGTTGCCAGCGACAGTGTAGGCTGAAGTGAAGCTGCAGTGGGCTGCCATAAGCTGCTGTGAGCAGCCAGCAGCCAGTGTGAGCTTCCGTGAGCTGCCAAGAGCCGCCGTGAGCGGCCATCCAGCGGCCAGCGACCGATCTGCCTCACCCGGGAAGAGCATAATGATCACAATACCAACATGGGGCAGTGAAGCAACGTCCTCCACAACTAGACTGAAGAACAAAAGGCCAGCAACTTGTCTGTTCCCCTCCCCCAATT
>NW_017732548.1:291402-327174 GCF_001890085.2 Hipposideros armiger
TAATAGCTGGTGATTCTTTTGTTTCTTTATGAATCAAACCAAGGGTTCCATGAGAGGGAGCCAATGGGGCTGAGTGTGATTTTACCAGAGTGTGTAAACTCAAGGTTGTACATGAGCCAGGATAAAAATGCAAATAAGTAAAACAGAGTGGGCAAGTGAGGTAGTATGGTTTGGTGGGGACTGGAATGAACCAGAAAGCAAATGTCCCCTTGAAGAGAAGTATCACTAACAAGCCCCAATCAATTGTCCCAACCTGTAGACTCAATGTTGCCAAACTTCCTTTTCCCTAAGAGGTGCCAAGAATATTTGTTTTTTTATTAGAAAACTCCCCTAATTTAGAATATTGGTACTGAATTAAAATTTTTAAGAAGTACTTAAAAATTTGGGTGGACCAACCCTAGATGGAACAAATAAACCTGTCTGCCAGGCCTGATCTGGCCTTAGCACTCACATTTTGGGGTAGATCTCTGATTTAGGCTCCATCCCACAGTATACAAGGTGAACCATCTTAATCCATCTGAGAGATGTAATGACTTTACTTTTTATGAAAGAGGCAAGAAAATATTAAGTAATGTGCTTCTGAGACAGTAAGTGTTGAAAAATAACATACATTGTCGTAGTTTTCCCGGCTCCATTGGGACCCAGCAATGAAGTAATATGCCCTTCATAAAAGTTCAGATTAAGGTTATCAACAGCAATTTTTGAGCCGTAGATCTTTGTGACTCCATGCAGGGCAACTCCAACTGTGACATCTTTAGGTTCAGGCTCAATGTTGGAGGGAAGCACGCAATCAGGACCTGGATAGAAACCAAGAGAAGAGTTCTAAGCTCACAAAGAAAGAAAATGCAGCTAGTATTGGACTTTTTCTGTATAAAAATATAGCCCTCTAAGTAAAAATGAATTCTAGAAACAAATGATCGATTATAGCCTTCAGCCTCCTCCTCAGGTGGTTAAAGAATAAATGAGGAGGTAGAACCACATTCTCTAAGGTTTATATGGTCCTTCTCTGTCAGAATGAGCAGTCCCAGGATACAGTATCATGATAATAAATTCAGTATTATCCAACAGATCTCAAGTATTCAAAAAACAAGCCTAAGGCCTGGTTTTCTAACTGAATAGAATGATACCAACTTATGAAAGAACTGTCTACAAAGTGTGATTTTTGCAGTAGCAGGGCTAGATCAGACCTGTGGTTTATAGAATCCAGTTCATTAATTACTGTCTACATCTCCTTCAGGCATCATAAAAGGGCCACTTATGCGGGTCATCCTCACTTTATAAAGATGACACCACCCACCCAACGTCAGTGAGACATTAGCTTTAAAACTGTTTGCTCAGTGTTGGTGATGGGTTATGACAAATTATGGGTTATGCCAGACTTGTTACTTGGTTACTCCTTATGACTAGTGACAGATGGCTGGAGTTAGGGGTGCAGACTGTGGCCAAGGAACAAAACTTTGCTCTGTGTGAGTCTAACTGGACAAAGGGATTTACAATCTTGGATTAATTAGCACCATATGCTAAGCGACTGAGCTAATGAGCCCAGAAAAAGCCACAATTTAATCTCCATTAGAGTCCAAACACATATGTGTAGACATATTCGTCCATAACAAAAAGGAAACTTTTGCCATTTAGAAAAACTTAACTGAAATCACAAGTCATGCAAATTTTATATTACTTTTCTCATAATAATGCATGTTGTTGACCTACTTGTCTTATTGGCAGATGGATTGGTGTTCTGCATCATGATATTAGTAAACATGAGGCCATTGCTTTTCTCATGGTTCACCTCCGCACATCCAAATCGCTCCTTCCAATAGGAAGGAAGCACTGGAAAATACCATGGGGCTGCCATGCCGTATGTACCTGTAATAAAAATACATTAGGGAAAATAACTATTATTTGATTGTTAACATTAAGCATCAGAAGCTAAACAACAGAATACTGGATATCATTCAGGCAGTAGTTTTTTGTTTGTTTGTTTTTTGATACTATATAAAACTAAAGAATGGCCTTTGTTTTCAAAGTAAAGTAAAAGAGATAGTTTTTCTTTATTCTTTCTTTTTTAAACAGCTTCACTGGGTTATAATTCTATACCATAAAATTTACTCATTGCAAGTATAAGATGATTTTTAGTAAATTTATAAAGTTGTGCAGCCCTTACCAAAATCTACATATTAGAACATTTCTATAACCTTAAAAAGCTTTTTCATGCCCATTTGCAGATAAGCCCTGCTCCCATCCCAACTCCCAGGCTATCAGGGATCTTATTCCTGCCTCTACATATTTGTCTTTTATAGAAGTTTTATATGAATAGAATAGCACTCTTTTATTCATTTACAGCATCAGAAAAAAATGTACAAATACAAATAAGATTTAGTGGAAAAACTCCCAACCATGTTAGAAATAATGACCACTTGAGACCTAGGATCGGGAACCCAGCTAGCTTGGTAAATTCTCCTTAGAATTAGGAGACTTGGTTTTTGCCTTATACATGGAAAGATTGGATTCCATGCTTTCTTAATTCACTGCATCCTTTATAGGAACATCAGAGAAGGCACTCACTAGTGTATTATCTCATCCTGGAAAATTGTTGGTTAGTTTTGAGACTTAAGTATTTCCCTTTGGAGATTATATATGGTAAACTAAATATTAGAAAATATATATTAGCTGACGTATAATGGTGAAAACCATAAAAAGCAGGTATCTGTAGGAAGCATGTTCATACCTGGGAAAACATTCCTGACGTACCAAGCAATAAGGAAATAAATGAAAGAATCAGCTAGGATGAGACAGCACAGCCAGCCAAAGGAGGTGGTGTCATCCTGAACAGGGGAACTGTACATATTTTCCCACTGAAGACCTAAGAAGTGAACACATATGTTTATTCTTGTGCAAGACGTACTGCAGTTGTTAAAGATAAAACCCAGTTTTAAAGAAAGTGAGCCTACCGATGCCTTGCTCCTCATATCGCGCGATGTATTGACTTGCATAACTAAAAGCTGTTGGTGACAGCAGGCTCTGTGAAGAGAAGAAACAGCAGTGATCATTCACATAGATTTCACACAGTTTATTCCGAGGGATCTTAGTATACTTAAAAGTTCGGACATATGTAGATAAAATCATGTTCAAAAAAATACAGAGGCCCCTTAGCAAGGCACTACAACTGAAAAACAGAGAAGAGGGAACAGCAGAAAACACAAACAGGAAAACTACAACTTGGAAAAGGTTTTTCAGAAATCCAAAATATATATCTAAACTTATTAAATGTTTCTCAGTAGTGTATAAAATAGGCAACTGCAAAGTAATGCAATGTTAACACTAACATCAAATGAAACGTTAGGGGCCAAAAGATGTTTTTACTTCATAAGTTGATTTCAGGAAGTAGAAGTGCTACAAGAAAATATACTCAAATATCAATTGGTTGAATGCTTATTATTGCAACAAATTAAACATTTACATTTTGTTTAAATCCAAAGTGGTCATTGTTAGATGGAAATTACTTATCACTTTCTATTTCATTTATAAAAGAGAAAGTTTTAATGTGTCAGGGATGAGGTTTACTTCTGCTTTCCAAATTTCATATCTTAATGTTTTCACTAAAATTCTTAAATCAATTTAGTCCTTTTGAATTAAAAGGCAGAAAAGGAATCAAAATTGATTATATGCTGTCAGTGCATTTGTTTTTATGCCTGTAAGTTATATTGTATGCCATGAAAACCATGACAATTATTCCCATATGAGAATAATTCCAGTAATAGAGGCTTTAAGACATTTAAGGAATTGGACCAGAGAAAAGTCAGAATTCTCGATGATCTTTAAAATGTGATATGTTACATTTTAACTGACACTTTCTTCAGGAACTATTAGCAGCAGCACCTATTATGGTTTTAGAAACTACAGGGAAAATGCTTCCTTTTCATAGTCTTGTGCTTGTACAGTATACAATGATGTAGAAAAACTGACTATCTTTAGGACAGTTAAGCTTATTTTGCACTCACTAAACATCTAAATTTAGAGAAGTGTACTTTCAGTGTGAGAGTCTGAAAACAAAAAAGGGTCCATTTCTGTCGCACACTGGCCATTCCATCGTGACCAGTTGACTCACCATGAATACTTTTATCACATAGCTCAACTCATCCTCCACTGTAACCAGAACAATAAATGGGAAAAAGGCAATGATGTAGATGAGGCTTCCAATCAGAGCTGCGATGTTGGTGTTGTTAAAAAAGACACTGATGAGATAGCTCATGGCGATAACTGAGAGGCTGTAGTCCGAAAAATACAGGAACAGAATGAACCCGTCTGTTTTAGGAAGAATATTGCCAAACTTGAGGATAATGATGAGGATGACAATGGTAACCAGTAAAAATCCAACACTCTCTATAAGCCAGGCAAAAAAGTGACTGCAGGAGTTCACACCCATCATCTTCATGTACTGTGAAAAGAAAAAGTGTTAGCTGGTGCTTCAGCTGATACATTCGCAGCTAATAATATTCCTGCACCATGTCAAAATGCCCTTGAGACTCTTCACATATATGGAACTAGGCATCTTGATGATTTTTGATAAGTCAAGTATTTGTCCATGCTTGCTATGTGAAATTAATATGTCCATTTATCCCAGCTCATCTTAGATTGTATGCTCCCAGAGTGCCTCAATTTAATGAAATAATGAATGATTTGGATGGTGAGCTTCTTTTACAATTTCATTTTATAACTAGCATCTAACTGATGTCTCCAGATTAAATTAGTTTAGAGTAGACCATCAAAATTTGTGATATTCCCTGCAGAATTTTACAACATGAATTTGACATTTGTGTGGAATGAATATTTCCAGCTGGTGGAAAAAAAAAAACACATGGTTTACTTCAAATTCAATGTAGGGACTGAAATAATAAAACTACATATTTTGTTTTTACTAAACAATCAATATTCATGTTCCTGGGAGAAACAGAACAGACCTGATTCCTAAAAATTTAAAACATGGCACCTTGAAAGGGACACTTTCTGCTCTTTGCCACACTTTCTCCATTCTTAAAATCATTGGCAGTCTAGGTCAGGCTTATCATCTTTGTTTTCCAAAAGGCATTTAGACACTCAAAATGAACTCATGTATCATAGATGATCTATATATCTCTTTCTCAATTGATAGTCTTTGATAACTCTGTGATACTCCTAGAGGCCAAGGCATTTCACCAAGCTAGAAAAACAGACAACATGATGTGTTTGTGCATTAACTCAAAGGATTCTGAACCATCTAAAGTTCCCTGGACCTTGGGTGTCTTGAATTTGGTGGCATGTGGTACTTTGGGGGAACCTGGACATCCTGGTTTCTAATTTTAACAATTCATGATTAAAATTAAGCTTATGAATCCAATGTTTCATTAAAAGAGAACAAAACAAATGTTCCACTAACTATAATCCCTACCTCTTTAAACTAACTTGTCTAGAAAAAAATATATATAGGAAAAGTGCGGGCTCTTCTGCTCTACAAGCAAAACAATGAATTTTACTTTCTGCCTTTGCAGCTTTTCACATTTTGATAACTCTGCTGCTCAGGTTGTTACCATGGAAACAACTACCTCACTGCCAACAGCTTAAGCTATGGGCCTTACACTAATCACCGCTGAGAAAGCCTCTGACTTTTCCTCTTAGTTTTGCCCTTCCTTCCCCTCTTTCCTTCCTAGTGCTTCTCTCCTCCCAGGCTCTATCAGCCTTTGTTGTAAAGACTCAACCTATTGTTTCCATAGGAATGGAAGTCTGGGTCAAAGTGAAAAAAAACAAAAAAACACACACACATCATGGAGCAAAGATTCACTATGGAAGTTTCCTCCAATTGCTACTTATCTATCATTGAAAACAAAGTTACATTTTGATGTGAAAAAAGACATCATACAAATACATCTTATTTTAGAAATTCTTTCCCTGTGCCCCAAGCCATGTGAGAAAATTTCCGTGTCATGGTTCATGACAACAATTCAGGGATACTCACTTATTCAAGTATAATCATGATATATTAGCTTCATATTTATCTTTCATGCTATTTGTATTTTGAGGTTTTTATTGAGTTTCTGCCTATTTGAATATAATTAAATGAGGAGTTATGGAACAAATATATCTACTCCAAAGCTGACCTTCACCACCCAAGTTCATATGGCCTTTATGAAAAATTTTCACCCCCCAATGCATGCCAGTAGGAATGATGAATATATTTCACTAAGTGGATACAAAATATCCAGGAAACTATCAAGGACATAAAATAAATCTGACTTCATGAGTATACACATGTGTTTTCCTTCCCTGACAATTGATAGCTGCAGTATATATATATATATATTTTTAGAAAATTCTCCATTCAAAGCCTAGTTGAAAGATAATTCAAGAAATCCAAAGACAAGGACTAAAGGTGTTTATCACTGTGATTTTGAAATTTTTCATATTCGTGATCAGATTCCTATTTTTAAGAGTTGGTAAAAGTTGGAGACTGATTATTGCCTTTGATTGAAACAAATTGAGTTAGGTGCTTCCAAAAAATAGTCACTGCTTAACATTCTAGCATGAAACATCAGTGTTAAACTTTTGGATTTTATGCCACGAGAAGAACAGCTGTTATGCACAAAGAGTAAGAGCAATGAGCACATGTAAGTCATCCATAGATTATCCTGATCCACTGCCAACTTTGTTGTAATAAACAAGACCAAACTTGCTGATGGAAGATGGCCCACAGCAATACTATGCTTTCTTGGATGTCGGTAGTTCCTCTTCAAAGAGACAGGTGTCAGGTGCCAGCTTTGCAATTTCAGTCACATGTCTCAAACCTCCAACCTGCCAGAGCAATTCATAAATACCTGATAACCTGTTGTTCAAGGAAAGCCCCTTTGGACAGTGGCTTATGGTTTATGGCAGAAAATAATGAGAAGAAAGGGATGCTGTAAGATTTTGCAGAAATGTGTTGCCACATTCAAGAGGAGCTTATACCTAGAGATGGACATTAATGCTATCCAAAAAAGAAGTTATAAATATTAATAAATTTACTTGATAAAAGTGTATTCATTCAATTCAAGATCAAGCACGAATTTGTAGGGAATAACATTTTCTACCTCAATTTAAAAAATTCTTTTAATAATAGATATTTAAATTATTTTTTAGTAAGACACAAAGGATGTTGGGATCATTACTTGGAATGTTCCAAATTCTCACTAGGAGGATGGATAGTGTATGTTAAGAAAGCACAAAAAATAGTCTAAAATGAAGCTCCAAAAGACTAAAAATCCTTGCATCATTCTTAGTAACATCTCTGCAGCTTACAGATATTTCAGGTTACCTGTGTAAACTGAGAAAGAACAACTCCAAAATTTTGTCTCCAACTAAATGAATGTAAGTACTGAAATCCCCATAAATGACTTATGTTAGACCAAATAGATGAAAGTAACCATAAATCAAGAACATAACATGAAAAAGTACTCTTCCTGTGTTACAAAAAGCAGATTTTGTAAAGTTGTAATATTTTAATTTTTAAAAGGAAGGAATGTCGAACAATACCCAATTGAAAGGCATTTTGAAAATTTTTTTTAAAAACTACAGATTTGATTTCATCAGTAAACTTATTTGTCATTAATATGTATCCTAATTTCTTCAGCAAGTTAAAGGAATTCACTGGAGTCACACCATAACAGGTCAAAGGTTAATGGTTTCATTGAAATCATAACTAACTTGGTTTCCTTGCCCAGTTAGAGAATAATTACAGAAGAAAAAAAGTTGTTTGGTTTTTTTTTATTTGTTTATTTGTTTTTTACCTTGTTGATTTAATTTGTAATGAGAAGGAAGTAGAGAGTGGGTAGCTTTAGACCTTAACGAAATATATATAAAAAAATAGCATTAAAAAGTGATTTTGAATCTCAGGTAACCTACAAGATTATATCTATCAACCTCTTCAAAAGTTCTTATGAGTCTATGCTACTGAAATAAGGTTATGAGCGGGAAGGTAGCTATGTTATGGAAAAGGATTGATTAGGAGTCAAGACACTTGAGTTCTAGCTCCAGTTCTACCATCAACTAGCTCCATCATTTTCAGCAATTCACCTCTTACTTTCTGGGCTCAGTTTTTTCATCTTCAAAAGGGAGGGGGTTAGTTTAGAACTGTGGGCAGTGAAGGGAGGCCAAGCAGAAGGCACTGGGGATATTCTACTCCTTCCACACCTGCTTCCATTCATCTCACAAATACATCATATTCCTTTGAATTTAGGATACCACTGCTTTTAAAATGTACCATTATTTTACATGCAATCAAGAAAGAAAAATCACTGCCAAATAAATTATGACACCCTATCAAATGCATCCCATTTCAGGGGCTTTAAAATGTGAAGAAAAAAATCCTCATCTTGGAACTGATCAAGTATGTAATTGAATGCCTCCTCTGTTCTGGCAACGAGAGAGCTGCCTCCTGGAAATACAGTGCTGAGTGAAGCCTTGGTCATACACTCAGAATGTTTAAGGGATTGGGCCCAAGTGAATATGGAAGATTCGAAGCCTGATTCTCTGATTCCAAGTTCAGTGATCTTTATTATATGACTTTGACCCTCAGGATCAGGTGGTTAAAATTTGAAAGTAGGTGCCTGAACAATGAAGACACAGGGCTACCAAACAGAAAACGGTTCATCATTAGAAATGCGTTTCATGTATCCAGTTGAGAAATGGTTCTTCATTATGCTTTGATATTAATTGGTGACACACACAGATGTGCTTAGAAAGCATAATCTTCAAACACAAGATAATACACTGTATGTGTGTTTTATAGGTATATACCAGAGATGCCCAAAAAATGTACACACATGACTTGTATTCATCTTTTGTTATTGATATATATTGATTATTACAATTTTAATACAGTTTTTTCCTTTCTTAAAATATGTATACAGTTTTTGGCACCCTCTGTATGTATATACATGTATGTGTGTATTATATATATCATGTATATATGCATATATACACACACATATTTACTACGTGTTTCTATTTTTAAAGCAGGTATTTATTTTGAAGTAGAAAATAACTTAGTTTTATCACAGTTTTCTACTTCAAAATTTCCCTTTAACCTGTGAAGATTCACATCTAAGTACCAGGTACCTGAAAGAAAAATATAAAGTAGGAGTTTACAATCAAAATTATGGCTCAGGGCATGGATTCAAGTTTCTAAATTGGAATTAAAAACCATTGCAGAAGTCCTGAATACAACAGGATTCAAACCAGTTGCTGAGAAGTTTACCAAATTGAAATATAAAAATGTGGGTTTTTATAACTGAAATATAAAAATTTGGGTTTCAGCTGTGAAAATCAACCAGAATTCAAACAGAATAGGTAAGAAGTATAGGTTTAAACTTTAGGAAAACCCTGGAAGACTGATGCTGAGCTACCAAAAATATGAAGCAGTAATTTATACCTTGTAAGGAGACATAATCAATTGCCTAGAAGCACTGGCAAAGTAAGTCTGAAAAGTGTAAGTGGATTAACAGGTTACCCTAACCTCATTATATCAGATTGTCAGCGAGGCCTTGCAATAGTTATTGCACCCCAATTTTGAAATGTTTCCACTGTCTTTACAGCCATGAGCATAAGAATGGACTCATTAAAGGAAGAACAGATAAAATAATTTCTATTCCAATACAATCCAAAATTCACACAATGCTATTTCATAAATTCTCAAATGAAGTAAGATAGTTTGGATTTGGGGATAATGATGAAGAATATGCTCAAGAAGAGATCATGCTTTACATCCTAGATCCTGTCTTCCATTGTGGTATTATTAACCTAATCAGTAGCATAACATGAAATTCTTAGTTTATAAATCACAAGTCAGTACCAGCGGCAATTGAAGGAGACAAGGTACACCAGGAAGAGAATTTGCTTCTTGAGAGCTGAAAGAAGCCATATGCCTGTGTCTGTGTCTGTGTCTGTGTCTGTGTCATGACTATGTCTATGTCTATGTCTAGCTGTACATCTACAGTTGACTCTTGAACACTTGTTTGAATACCATGGGTCCACTAACATGCAAAATTTTTTCAATAAATATACAGTCAGCCCCCTGTTTCACATCCCAGGATTCAATCTATTGTAAATCAAAAACAGCAATTTTGATCCACAGATGAGAATCTGCGATGTGGAGGGCTGACTGTATGCATTCATATATGCCATTTTATATAAGGGACTTGGGCATCTGCAGATTTTGGTAACTGTGGGGATCCTGGAACCAATCTCTTGTGGATACCAAGGGATAACTGAAGTTTTGGGGGAGTCAAAAGTTATATGCAGATTTTCAATTGCATAGAGGTTCATGTCCCTAACCCCTGCATTATACAGGGTCAACTGTATATCTATATTTATATCTTTATTTGAGCTCATTTTGTTACTGTGTAACAATCTTGTTGTGTTAATAGTACTATTTTCATTATTTAAACTTCCTCTGTTAGATCCTAACTGTTATAGGTAAACATCTTGGTCAAAAATTATTCTTAGGACCCAAATTGTACTTAGATTTTATTCAGATTTATTCAGAATAGTTTATTGTTATCTATAAATTATTATTATCTATAAATTATTCAGAATATTTTATTCAGAAGCTCAAAAGCACTTATAAAATAACTTCTATGTAATTTTTTGGGAAAGCAAACTACCATCTTATCAGTTGTCTTTATGATGCATAAAGCATTTTTCTAATCACAAAGTATGGCTCAGGTTTTCTGAGTTTGAATAGGCATAATGAAAATCATAATAATTAATTATTATACAATTATAACTTTTTCATAATAAGAAGAGATTCTTAACATACCTCATGAAGCCGGAGGTCCTTCTCATAAACAAGTTTTTTTACAAATGCAGCTATAAATACAACCCAGGCAACCATGAGCACAATTGGAAGAGAATAAGAGACACTGGTTAGGAAGCTGTAGAAAAACAAAAACAAACAAACAAATCCAGTGACCAAAATGAATGTCATACTTGCAGATTGTAACATATAAAGAACACATTCCTCTTTATGCTGATATTATACTCCTGTTTTGAAATTGAGAATAATCACTAATATTACTCCTTTGTTTATGAAGTGTGAAGCTGACTTGACAGTGGGCCCATAATTTTCTTGCTGTAATGCTGCAAGAATGAAAACAGCTCTGGATTGTTAGATAAAATTGCCATATCGTTTAAAGTGTGTTTGAGTATGTCCTGTCCAGGAAAATAATTATTACATAGACATAATTGCAAGGCTCAAAATCCTTCTGCCTAAAGTAAATTCTTATCTAAAAAGGCAGATTTGGAATTAGATGATAATTGGTTTATCTAGGTAAAAGCTATATCTTCCCAAATTACTGTATTTATCTACTCTTTTGAAGCTCATAGTGATTATTAAACTAAATTTCCCCAAATAAAATCCAATAAAACTCAACGCATTCAATTTAAAATGCAGCCAAAGAACTTTTATTCCTCAAAATAATGCTCCAGGAGATGTCTCATAAACAGTATAGGAATATCTTTTCTGGTAATATGCTAACTAGAGATTCACTAGAAGACTTCATCATGACCTGAATATATTCCTGAGTGGCCTGCTCATGATACCTGAACGTTCAAATGTAGTGTTTCTCAAAGTTGAGCATGTATCTGAATCATCTATGGGGCTTATTAAAACACAAGTTTCTGGGCCTTTCGAGTGGGTCATTGATAATAGTTGGCTTGGCGCAGCCGAGTGGCGCGTTGGTTAAGAGCTGGCTTGGGATGCCAGCTCTGAGCAGCAGGTCCCCAGTTCGGATCCCACATTAAGGCGAGTGATGCTGCGCCCTCTACAGCTAAGATGGTGAACAGCAGCTCGACCTGGAGCTGGGCTGCCAAGAGTTGCCGGTGACGGTGTAGGCTGCAGTGGGACTGCAGTGGGCTTCCCTAAGCTACCATGAGCGGCCATCAGCCGCCGTGAGCAGCCATCCAGCGGCTAGCGACCTATCTGCCTCACCCTGGAAGAGCGCAATGATAATACCAACATGGGCCAGTGAAGCAACGTCCTCCACAACTAGACTGAAGAACAAAAGGACAGCAATTTGTTCCCCTTTCCTGATTCCCCAATGCTGTTCCCACCCCCAATTTCCCAATAAAATCTTAAAAAACAAACAAACAAACAAACAAACAAACAAACAAACAAACAAACAAACAAAAACCCCACAAGTTTCTGAGCCCTACTCATAAGATTCTGATTTATTATATCTGGGGTGGGGTAAGGAATTTGTGTTTTAAACAATTCCCCAGGTGATGCTGACTCTGCTTGTCCAGGGACCACACTTTGAGAACTATGGTTTCCTCCATTAGCCACCTTTGTTTGGGCTAAGGCAAATGAATAGTTTTCAGTGAGATAAACTCTAAATTGATCTGTTTTGCATATTAAGCTCCACTGAAGCTTTTACTTACAGAATGGTTCCCAAAGCCATTTCCTTTTTAATCATAAGGCTAAGGAATTACCTTCAAGTTTTCCATGAAAAATGCAAATATTAATGGAACATGACATCACCATCATTTATTCTCACTTTAGCATCAGATGTGTAGCACCATCGGAGATATGAGGGGGTTTTTGTGAGGGAGGAGAGAAGGTTGGGGCCATATCCAATTTTTTTGGCCCCTGGGAAGCTGTCTGGCATGAGTAGGCACTTAAAGAATGTTTGCTTAATGAATTTTGTCTTGTTTCAGGTCCAGCCTTGATGCTGTTTCTGGCTCTAGAATTAGGCAAAAGCCCTCATTCATTAATAACAAATCCACTGTGATATTTCTTCCAAGTGACTATGTATTTCAGGTTTGGTATAGGATAAAGGAGAAAATTCTGGTATTGTCATCAAAGGACCAGTGTGTTACCAGCTGTACAACTTTGGACACGTTACTTGCCCTTTCTGAATTGTCATTTTTTCATCTGGAAAGTATGGCTCATAATACCTACTCCCACTTACCCTCGGAGGTTGTTGACTGGAACAAACAAAACAATATACATGAAAGCACTTTGTATGCAACAAAGAGTTTATATGTATATGTGGGGTGTTATGATCATACTCCCCAAAAAGAATTAAGAGTACATTTACTATTATTGTTAAAAGAAACATCCAGGGACTGACCATCCCAGGTACCAAAATTTACAAGGAGAAAAAAATGTGAGCAGGAAAATAGATGAGAATTTTCATTCCATGGAACCCACAGGTCATTCCTGTGACTGCAAGCCATTGATGACAGAAGCATCAATAGAGAGAAAAAGAAAAGAAAAGAAAAAAAAAAAAAAGCACCCAGAAGCATCTGAGTTGTATATAAACTGCAGTAACTGGGCTGAATAATGAGTACAGTTCCTTTCAAGTAATATTCAGCCTCAAGATTTTGGGTAGGAGGATGAGCTTTTAAAAAGTCCTCCAACCTTGTTTATTATTGATTGATTGATTGAGTATTGATTTTTCCCCGTGGTCGCAATGGAGGAGCCTTCAGTGCTACCTAACAGGCAGATTTATTGAGCATCCAAATTCAATTGTCTAAAAGCATGACCTTTACATTTTTTGTTCATTTAGCAAAACCATTTTAGATAAAGATTCCTAGCAAGGGAACCGATAGTACATAACACAGTTTTAGAAAACACAATATTTGTCTTAGAGATGGATCAATGTTGTGTTCCGTCAAATGTTTCCCTAAAATGTGCTCACAGATTTTTAATTAAATATGAGTCTTGTTTAACTCATCATTTGACTAGAGAAAGGTAGGACCAGCAGAGAGCAGGTAACAACAAAATCATGCAACAATGCACCCAAGTCTAGAGTTTAATTCTCCAAGTTCTGGCACCAAAGTCCTTGGAAAACTAAGAGTTATGACAAAGAAAACATGGATCATTTGGTAAGAACATTCCCATCATTTTGGTAATGATGAGCTGCTATAGTAGAGCAGTATCCTATGCTGTGGTCACTTTCCTGGAAACACACATTTGACAAAGCGTTGGTAAACATGATCCCTTTCACTTGACACGTGAATGAATGGACAGAAATGAGTTCTCAACAAAGTGGTTGATTATTAACAAAAGCTAGAAGGGTACAGACTTACTTGTCTTTCATGTAGCAGGGATAAGGAATTGCTTGGACCTGGACTGCTATGTCCTGGGAGTTCCTTCCCGTCTGCAATTCAATGATTGCCCTTTCAATATTATCCTGTAAGTAAACAAAAGCCCTGCCATAGATCTGGTTGTGTGATGGAGAATTATGTGGCCCCGGGGCCCAAATCTTGGTTCTTATGCTTCTTGTTGTCTGTGAGGTCTTGAGGCTCATGCGGATGGTATATTTTATGACAGGAGGAAGATAGACATCTTCAGAGCCATTGCCTCTGTGTTGGCTTCCGTTAGAAGGAAGCTTAAAAATAACACCTAAAAATAAATGGCAACAACAGCATTTATTGTTTAAAAGAAAGTTTACTTTATGATTGACATTACTTATTGTTTAGAGGTTACATATAGGGGAAAGCCAAAGAGTCAACTGAGTTAGTAGTGTGACAATAAATACGGGCTCTTAATTTACAGAAAAGATGGTTAATTAGGAGTGACAAACTCAGAGGTTCAAAGTAGGAGTTTGAGGGTATAACCACAAACTAAGTGGCCAGAATACATATATCACTCTAAGCTGCTTACTGAAATTAAACACACACACACACACACACACACACACACTTTAAAATGAATAATTTTGACTGATTGTGAGGATGGACTCAATGTTACCCTGTAACCATGTAATCCTTTTCAGTCTTAATTTTAACCAACCCAACAAAATTACACATAAGTGGAAGGCTTCTTATGATATGGTTGGTTGACTACATGAAAGGTTCTTGTTTCTAAGGACATCTGAGGAGACAGTGACCCCCAGACTACTTTTCTGAGTTCTGGATGAAAGAGGTGAGGGAAGAATTTGGCCAATTTTAGTACAAAAAGAAGCTTACATTCTAGTGGTATAACACTTACTTCCAAAGAGTTCATTGCTTTTGTAGAGTTTTTTAGCCTCTTGCTCCATTTCATCTACACTTTCTGCTGCTTGAATACGGTCATATAATACACAGGAGGAAATATTTACTGTCAGGGAAGATAGTGTGTTGAGATGATCAACAAGGTCAATGCCGTTCTCTAATTTCAGCCTCAGGATATCTAAAGAAGCAAAGCAAAACAGACAAAACATATTATAATGTATAATAATGTTGTTTCTAGTAGAGGCAAAATACTGCAATTTTGGTTAAGTATATATTAAACTAGAAATAACATAAAGTCATAGAATTTAGTAAAAATATCTAGTACTGTACATCTAGGAAAATGTGTCTAGTTGCACAAATATTCATTGAGGAGAATGTTGAGCTAGTTGCAAATACAGTAAACCCAAGTTCAAAAAAATGATACAGGCTAATTTAAAAGTATATTCTGCTACAGTTTAATTAACCAATGATGAAACATGAATAATTTTAAAAATCTATCTACATAAAGTTAGAAAGAAAAATGAAACTAGAGATGAAAGTTTCAAATAAACAGTAATGCCTGTTGGGTTCAGGGAATGTGAACGCAAGAATTTAAACAAAGGAAAGTCTATGCAGAGTGTGTAGAACAAATATACTATATCACTCAATAAACTGTGCTACGGAATCATTTCTTAGGAGACTGTGAGAATCTGTGCCACAAACTTACAATTTTCTAATATTGTTTGATTTAAAATATTATGTGGATTATCTCTATTAATATCTGTATTAACCTAGATAAAACAATCAAGGTTTTATTTCAGGTAATTACTCTAGAAGAAAGAGAATTTAATTGCTCTTCAAATTCATGATTCCTTATGAGGAAATCAACTGAGACAAAGGGTAAATATGAAATTGCAAGTTAATAAATCACTTGGCCAATTAAACTTTCACTGACTTGATCATGAATACTGAGAAGGCTGTGACTATCATAAATCTCTCCTCACAGAACCCAAACAGGTCTCTTCCATTGTCCAATCTAAGACTAAGTTTCCCACAAAGGGCAAGTTCTTCAACGAATTTTTCATTAGAATTTAAAGTGAAATGTTTTGCTTGATAAAGATGTTGGTGGGGGAGGGGTAAAATTGTGGTTGAATAGTGGCCTCCAGTGGCCATTGGAAATCAACACAATACCAAGGATTCTTTGGAAATGCTGGTAGACAGAATCAAAGAGCGATGAAGGTCAGTGCCTCCCAAATTCAAAACTATACAACCTTTTAGACACTGAGTTACACATATAATTACACAAACATCATCTTGCTGCCATATTCATTTCAGTCGTCCTTTAAATTCTAAAAATCCCCTCCTACAGCTCAAGTTAGGGATACTAAAATGTATATAAGAACTTTGTAGTACATCCCTGATATTTAGATTTCGCTTTTAGAGAATAAATATCATTTGATAGTCACTTATAGAGAATAAATCCACTAATGTCTAATCATAAAGTGCATACAAATATATACACTGTACCATACAGATGTAGGCAGATTGCCTCCCCACTGGCTTGCTATCTAAGGCACTGTGTACCTGGAGCTCCAGGAGGAAGGGCATTTCTCTACTGCTGCCAAATTCTGATGCTCTCAATGCCTTCCTCATACCCGTGGTTGCATAGCAACAGTGAGTCAGACAGACTGAATTAGATGTCTTGCATCCCTTAGGTTGAAGGTGGGGATGTGGCAGGGGGAATGCATAAGTTCAGACGGTTTCCTTTGATCCTCTTCAGCCTGTTCCTTTTAAATAACCGTGAGAGGAGGATCCAACCTGACTACTGATTTAGGTTTATTTCCTGTTGAGTCTCTGCATTGCTTTTGTTCTGCTTTTGCTAACTCTATAACCTCTTCCACTTACATTCTGGGTTAGTCAAAGCAATGCTGAGGCCAGTGGAGATAAAATGTTAAATGGAGACAGAGATAAACCATTTCATCTTCCTTTGTCCTTAACGACTTGCTTTTCATCAAGCTAGCAAAAAATAAAAATTAAATTAAAAAAAATAGTATCCTCTTACTTCTAGTAACCCACCAACCTACCTAAGATTATAGGAAAAGCTTCATTTAAGCACAATATAATGTATTATCATTATTGAAACTAACTATAGGTACTGGGTACCCAAATAATCATTACTACTCATAATTATACAACTAACTGAGAAGATGGATGAATATATCCAGGATTTTACTTTTCTTTGAAAAACTGGCTAGAAACCAAACATGAAAGAAAAGGAAAAGAAGTTCTCATATGGGACAATGTTTTTCACATTTCTGACATGATTAGTGAATAAAAGTTTTGTGAATCTGGACTCACCGAGTTCATCTATCTGTTTCAATAGTTCAACAGCATCAAGTCCCACGGAGAATTTTATAAACACTTGCACAAAGGGGTTCCTTAGAGTATTCTAACAAATAATAACAGGGAGTCAGTTTCAATACAACAAGAAAACATATTTAATATCTGTGTAATATCATCCACCATGAAATGAAGTAACTACCATTGGGCATTATCAATGCATCATCTTGCAAATGCTCACATACAAATTCGTGAGAAAGAAAGAGAAGGTATGTGGCTGGTAACGGCTTCAAAGGCTGAGCTTTTGCTGGTTTATAGACACACATTTGTCAGCATGCTAAAGTGGCCAGCTACGACCATAATAATCAACAGTAGGAAATTATATTCAATTTAACAGTCCTTTTTCCCATAGCTATTGTAGCATTTGTTTTAACATATGGTATACACAATTTTGATGGTTGATGGCTGAATTTTGTTCAACTGAAACAAACAAAAACAACTTTTAAAAACTGTGATGTCTACATGGAATTTGACATCACCACTCATTTGTATACCGGTTCTACTACTTTCTAGCTGTGAATCTTTCAGCAAGCGCTCAGCTTTTTCCAGCTTTAGGCTACTTTTCTGTAAAGTAGGGGTGAATGATGCATCAGAAGAATCAAATGTAAATTACTATAATATTGTTTTATATTATAATAAGTGCAATGATGTGAATATGGAAAAATAAACCGATGATTAAACTAAATTACTCTATATCAGTGGAAAGACTGAAAATCTTAAAATAAAACATAAAGGATTTAAAATATAAAGGCTTTTATAGAGCTATCTCCCAAATTCAGAGACATAACTCCTACCAATGTAGAAGTACTACTAGGTAATACTGACTGAGATCCTACTATGTGGGATCTCACAGTGCCTACTATGTGCTGCACACTAATAGATTTATTAGATAATAATCAAAGAAATTATTTATTAATAATTTCCTTGATTTTCTCAGTTTTCAATAACACTTTGTAATATCATTATTATCCCCAGTTAATAGATGACAAAGCTAGAACTAAAGAAACTGTCTAAAATCCTTTAAGGGTACACAATGAGAGCCAAGGGGAAAGTTAAAGCGAGAGAATTCAACTTGATTAAAGAAATGCTTATTCATCTTATATGCAAATTAAGGGCCTAGTTTTTATGTGAGCTAGGCTTAAGTTGGTTGTCCCTTTAGAGGGCAGTACAGTACCACTTATTATTTTGTCCTTCTTAACAATATCTTCTGTTTTGCTATTATGGAGATAAGTGATTATCAGTAATATGTATTAATAGAGCATATATATATATATATGTAATAGAATTAATTCACTAAATTCATAGCTGCTGAGAGATCTAAGAGTAGTTGGTAGCATGCAGACTGAGGGCCATGACCATGATATGTACCATGATAAACAGAGTCCTTCAAAATCTATTTACCAGGAATTAACTTGCGCATTAACTTGTGAATCAGAGCGCTATTAATAAGCAAAACACTGTGTTAGTTGCAATTCAGAAATGATCCATTGAACTTTATTTTCATTCCCCATCACTCATTATTTGTTTCCTCTTCAGAAAATCCTGCATCTTTCACAAGAATATCAAATTACGCTTTTCAACCAGGATGCACTGTATTTGAGTTTCATTGTCTAATCTTTAACCTAGACTGTCATATAATCAATCCTCTCTATGAGATGCAATACTATTTTTAAGTGCTTCCACACATATGATCCTCATAAGTTTGTGAAGTGGTTATCAAAATACCCATTTTAGATATTCATAAACTTCAGATCAAGTATTTTAAGGCCCTTTCTTAAAGGTTCACGATGGCAAAGCCCGGTCTCGTGCTAAAAAGTGGGGAACTTCAAATTCTGTGCACATTTGCAGAAATGTTTTTCCTCAATAACCTAGAATAATGATTGATTTTGGTCTAGAACAGAATAAAGATACTTTCATTAGATGATCCACTTGAAGACATGGTCACAGAGCTTCTTCTTAGCAAATGACTGCACTTGGGAACTATAATGTATTGGCCATGCCCTTTGTTAATTCAACACTCTAGTCAACAAAACTTAATGAAATCATAGGTGTGGGTTTTTTACTTGTTCACAGAAAAAAACGTTTTAGAAGAAAACAGCAATCTTCCACTTAGGAAAATGCCATGCCAATGAAGTACTGTCTAAGTAGTCTTTGTTATCTGAGATTCACTAAAAAAAAATGGCCACTTAAAATGAACATGCTTCTAATTAGAAACAAACTTAACAGTAATTGTGGGGAAGACATTTGATGAAAAGTTTATTTCATATTAATTAAATGGATTTCATATATATTTTTAGCAATTTATTGTGTTATTTACAATAAAAATCAGGGTATAATTATAACTGTGTGCTAGTAATTATTTGTGTCAAAGACTGCATAAAGCTTCTTTTGGGTATAATTTTTCTGACAAAATTGTATGATACAAATTCCTCATTCTATGTTTAACTGCTTAAGCATGATTATAAAGAAGGGCTTTTTTTTTCCAAAAATATTCTAGGACCCCATCAGTTTTCCAAGGGCCTCTCTCAATTCTCTGATAGGCAAGCCATTCTCTCTTGCAGCTCATGTGTTGTTATCATTTCTGTCAATTTTCTCTTCTCTGATTGATAACTGATCTAATTCTACTGCTCGATCTTCCATTACCAATAGCTCTGTTTGTGATTACAACATTTCCCCATATTATTTGCTTCATCTTCAGAAAATCTTTTTTATTTTCACAAGAACAGCAAATTATACTTTTCAACCTGTATGCACTGTATTTGAGTTGCATTATCAAATCTTTGATTTAAACTAGAGTGTCATATATTTCAACCAAAGATCTCCTCAAATTTAACATTCTTCTCCAGGATATTAGTATTTTAGGAATTCTGCTTCTGTTAAAATAGCAAAACATGATTTAAAGTAGAGAAATAAATAAGCATATTTTAACTAGCTTTTAGAGAATTTTATCTTTGGAAAACAGATTTACACCACTAGCTATGTCTCAAGATCAACTTGTATAATGGCTTATCTGATAGACAGAAAAGTTGTGATACAGGAAGTGAAGATGACTATGAACATGAGTGACTATGAACATGAGTTACCTTGTCTCAGATTCACTCTCTGGAGGACAGGCAATTTTAATCTTCTGAATATGGGTTCTAAGTTTCTGTCTGCCCATAAATGAAGGCAATTATAACTTTAAAAATTATAATTCATATGAAGGTAAATGACAGAACCATCCCCTACCTGGAGCATTGGTATCGTCTGGTTTAACAGGTGGAAAGAATTCATGAACAGTGGTGACTTATCCATCCACTCTTGAGATTTTTCTCTTAATTCTGCCAGTTGCCTCAGAGTTACATTAGACTTAAAGACAAAAAAATGAAAACGAAAACATCTGGTTTATTAGTATTTTCACTATATTTCAAAAAGGTATGTTAAGGCTGTTTTGTTATGTAACTTTAAAACATACTTCTAAAAGATAAAAAATATTGTGAGACATTTCCCACGTGGTTAAAATTTTCTAAATGGAAGCTTTTACAGGGTCAAGATCATTTATAAAAACTGGAAATCTTAGGGTTTGCTTCATTTCCAGAGTGAAATTACAGCCAAAATGAAAGCACGTCTTCTGGAGTTCTCACAAGTTATTCATTTTACCAAAAATAAACTTAACTGTACTGCTAAAGAAACATCCTAGTTCAAAGATATAACGGGGATATTCTCATATATTGCTGGTGGAAACGGCTGTGTTACAGCCTTTTTTTTGAAAAGCTATCTGACAACAGTCATTAAAATAATATACGATATCCTTCAATCCCTCAATCTTGAGGGTTCAGCTCACTGAAATAAAAATAGCATTGTGTAAAGTCATATGCACAAGAGTATTTGCTACCACATTGTTTACATTAGCAAATCCAAAAGCAAACACTGGAGAAAAAAAAAGGAATGCCCAAAACAACTGAAGATCGGCTGAGTAAATCCTATGGTATGAAAAAAATGTCAATCTTCAAAAAAGAATGAATCAGACTATACTTATTGAGTTGGAAGAATTTCCACAAGGTATTATTGTGTGAGTAAAACAAACAAACAAAAAAGTATTATAATATAACTTAATTTTAATAATGCAAACAATCGCTGCATATAAGTGTATATATAGTTTAATAATGTATAAAGAATGAGAGTAATGTGAATAAATTATAGAAAGGCACATCCTTGAATGCTAACATTCATTAATTTACATGGAAGAAAGAGTAGCATCAAGAGGAAACAAAAAGAGATGAGAGTTAAATAGAAAGAAAAAAGACTTCACTTAGAACATAAGCATGCAATGACTTAATTAATGCAAAATTGTGTAGAAATGTGTAGTCAATAAAGCAAATAAGGTATTAAAACACAAACAATAACACAAAGAACATTCTAGAAATTGGAGATGACCACATGTCTATTTTTATAAAGATTTAAAATAACGTTATATTCACATAAATTATAGTTTAATGACCAAGTAATGGTAAAGCAGAGATTTTTTTCAATGTAATTCTATCATTTTAAAAGTATTAAGTTTATAATTCAAATCATGAAAGCCAATTTTAAAAGTGAGAGGGATTCTCTCCTAGGGAATACAGTCAATAATATTTTAATAACTATGGATAGTGCCAAGTGGGTACCTGACCAATCTGGAGGATCACTTCATAAATTATACAAATGTCTAACCACTACACTGTACACCTGAAACTAGTATAAAATGATGTTGAATGTCAACTGTAACTGAAAACAAAATTTATCATGTACCTGAATTTAATCAGGAGAAAATATCAGACAATCCCAAATTAAGACACATTTTATAAAACAATGGTACTGTTCTCTTAAAAAATAACAATGTTATGAAAGACAAGAGAGGCCAAAGGACTGCTCCAGACTAAAGGAGACCAAAGAGAAATTATAACTAACAGAAAATCATGACCATGGATTGGATATTGGGTCAGGGAAAAATTGCTATAATTTAGGACATCATTGGGAGGACTGGTGAAATCTGAATATGGGGTGATATTAGGTAACAGAATTATATCCATGGTACGTTTCCTGAATTTGATAACTGTACAATGGTTTTGTAAGACAATGTTCTTGTTTTTAGGAGACAAACACTAAAGTATTTAGAGGTAATGGGAGTATAATGTTTGCAATGTACTCTCAAATGGTTCAGGAGAAAACCCTTATGTTTTATGTATTGATAGATATACCTAGTGGCAAATCTGGCTGAAATATTTACGGGAATTCTTTGTATTATTTTTGCAACTTTTTTATAAGTTTAGAAGTATTTCAAAATAAAAGTATAATAAAACACAAAAAGTGAGAGGGAAATGTTATGTTTAAATGACATAGATGATTAGTTACTATTAATAATGCTGTCATTCTCAATGTCTCTCTTTAAATAAGATGTTAAATCATACAACCAAATATAAAGTCAAGAATCTATAATTCAGGGATTGTTTTTGATAAATTACTTATGTAATGCTCCAATATTATTTTTTCTAATGCCAATATTTTTACATATTTTTAAAGTTAGACGAGAGTTCTAGGACAGCTTTTGGAGATAAATTGAAAAGTCTGAGGTTTTGCTTTAATTAACCTCATCTTTAAGCCTCAATGTGGTTCATTTCTCTTCAAAGGGCTACCACCCAATCTACGTTGTTTAAATATATACAGGACAGAAGTGGAGAATTATTAACAGTTTCAGAAAGCCAAGGGTAATAGTAGGTAAACTATAAAGAAATCTGAGTCAGATAGAGTAAATTTGGAAGTTTGCTACTTTGAAAACCATCTTAATATGCAAGATAGAAACTTTGAATTTTAATAATCAAACCTTTTCCATTATTGCTTTTGTGACTGGGGTATACGGTGCGTACAAAATCTTTCCCAACAACATAGGTTTCAAGAAAGCCCAAATCACAGGTCCAGCAGGCATGTTAATGATGTCTTTATAAAGGGAGAAGCAAAATGGCGCTGCAAGGAAAGTGTAATAAAACATTTTAGTATATGTATTTCAAATCTATTTCCTGATGGTAAATCGACAGATTATTGTTATCACACCCCAAAGTACATCCCTTAGCACTATTAACAGATGTGAGGCATTTGATATTAAAGTGAGAAAACATAGTAACAAATCTTTTTTTAGGCGTAAAAGTTTAACCCAACAAACAAGCACATAAGAAGGGATGGTATTTTAACAAGAGGAGTTAGGAAGGTTGAAAACCACATTTCAAAATTGCTTACAACAGCTCTACCTCACTAGCACTTCATTCTAACAACAACAACAACAAAAAAAAAAAAAACACATTGTGCTACTAGGAAAGTACTAGATACCTAAGACCTGTTCAATAAATGTTTGTTGAATGAAGAAAAAAATGACTAAAAGAGTCAATTGTATTGCTATACTAAACATCTATATTTATTTGGAAGAGCTCAGCTAGCTGTGTTTTGCATCTCAACATTTATTGATCAAATAAATGGCTTTGATGTGCCACTAAACATTTACAGTTCTGCTGCATTCATGAAACTTCTATGTTGATAATTTCTGATTCTAGAAAGTTAAAAAAAATTGACCTCAGCAGATTTAAGGTATGTTTTTGTATTATCTATTGGCAAAGGATGTGTACTCATGGCTGAAAAATTCTTAGTGTTATGGATAAGGGGCTAGACTTGGCAACACACTGCATGGGTTCAAAGCATGGCTCTGGTACTTCCAAGCTGGGTGACTGTGGTCAGGTTGCTTAACCTCTTCGTGCCTCCTTTCCCTTTACTAAGATGGAGATATAGTCATGCACACAGGGGGGATGTTGTGAAGAGTGAATGAGTTAATATACATAACATGCATGCAGTAAGTGCTGTATAATTGTTTTCTACTTGGAGAACATGAATACTTCATATGTTATAAAAAACGAAGATAGAGTAGACAACATTAAGATGTGACATCACCATGCTGATTTTTGAAGTATACTCACTGGTATGTATGGGAATTCCATATTTTGCAGCAACTTGCTCTTTACTTAACTTATAAGTCAAAAAATCCTTGGTGTTGTTGCCTTTTTGCCTCTGGGAAGAGGGCAGCAAGGCAGTTAAGTATTCGGTGGTAATTCCTTGGGAACACAATGCTTGGGAGATGGTACTAAATGATCCGGGTGTGTTCATCCGGTTGCTTCTATACATGGCCTGAGAGATAAAAAACCCATGATTTACAAACATTATATGAGTTACAAGTGTTACTGAAAACAGCACAGAAAGAAAACCTGATAATGCTTAGAGTATCCTTATAGTTTCTACAATTCCTTTGAAACATGTATACCAAATGTAAATGTACAATATTAAACTTTACCCATTTAAGTGGCAAAAAAATGTTGCCAGAATAGAAGAGAGATTTTTTTCAATGTACTTTTTTTCAATGCAGGAGATTTTTTTCAATGTACTTCACTTATAACATATTATAACTGATCTCAAATAAAAGTTAATATGACAAAAGGAATTTTCCAACAAGAACATTACTGGGTGAATTTTCTACCTGTGTTAATGAAACACTTCTGGGCAGATGCATTTGTTTCAGGGATCTCATTTTGTCAAGCAGTGGACGTGTGCCAGAAGCCAGCTGATTGAGGATGCCTTTAAGCCTTATGAAGAGTTCTATCATCTTTTCTACTGGCTTTTGATCTTTTCTAGGGAAAAACACCTAACAGAAACAGAATTTTAAAAAAATGATTTATGTAAACAAACTGGAAACTTCACACATTGTTGGTGAGAATATGAAAAAGGACAACTACTTTGGAAAACATTTTGGAAGTTTATTTAATGGTTAAACATAAATATACCATACAACCCCACTATTCCATTCCTAGGTATTTACTCAAGAGAAATGAAAACATGTCCACACAAAGCTTTGTATGGGAATGTCCATAGCAACATTACTCACACTAACCAACAAGTAAAAATAATCCAAGTGAACTGATAAACAAAAGGTATAGCCTTATACTAGAATATCATTTGTCAATAAAAAAAAGGAAATACTGACACATGTTCCAACACACATGAAACTCAAAAACATTATACTAAGTGAAAAAAGCCAGACACAAAGACCACGTATTGCTTGATTCAATTTGTATAAAAGTCCTAAAGAAGGCAAATCTATAGAGACAGAAAATAGATTAAAGGTTGCCAAGGCTAGAGGTCAGAATGAGAAGTGAGTGTAAATGGGTAGGTTTCTTTTTGGTTGATGGTAACATTTCAGCATCAGATCGTGGTAATATTTGCACAATTCTAGACATTTACTTAAAAAAATGATTGAACTGTATACTTAAAATGAGTAAATTTTATGGTATATAAATTATACCTCAATAAAGTTACCCAAAATAAATGATTTTAGCAGTCAGAAAGGCAGATATCAATTACATAATTCTTCATGTATACTATTGCTCAAACACCATATAACATGCTCCTTAAAAGCACAAAGGCTCTGTCAAAAAGCTCACATAATTTATCAGGCTTAATCATAACCCCATAATGCTTTGCTGCTGCAGAAAAAAATACATTGAAAATATTTTAAAATTTTAAAGTAATTTTATCCTCTCATTTATTTATTCATTGCATGTTAATCAAATGCCCACTGTGTTTCCAGCACTGGATGAGGTGATAAGCATATAGTGGTGTACAAATTGGAATCCTCCTTCCACTAAAGGAGCTTTGTTCTAATAGGAATAACAGATATCAAACAAATCAACAAACAAAAGGCTGTGTAGTGTGAGGATGTAAGGAAAGTTTAGCTAAAAAGCAAAGGAGGTCTTTCCAAGATGGACCCCAAAAGAGAGAAAGAACAAGACATTGCAAGAATAAGGAAAGGAAGGTTATAGGCAGAAGGGGAAACATGTGAGGTCCATTAGGAAGAAAAACTCTTGGCATGTCCAGTGAAGAAATAAACCACCATTATGAGCACAAGATTTAGTTGGAAAAACGTCATGAAGACAAAGCTGCCTCAACAGCACAGCTACTAATTGCAATCAGATTTTTCTAAATTAGAATCAGCATTCTAATTTTTCTTCCAGTTCTGCCAGATTTCTAGGCATTCCTACATTGATGTGAAATAAATTGACTAAAGATGATAAAATTTTCATTATTTTTGTTTGCACCACCTAAAAGAATTAGGTGTGGTCTTCAACTTGTCAGATGCACATTTAATTACTAGATTCAACAAGAAATGTTTGGTTTGATATCTGCTCGGCTGAGGTCTTACAAAATAAGAATTAAAATTTTAGATGAACAAAATTATCGATATCACTTCAAGTGCATTTTAGGTTATAGTTTATGTGCAATAAATGTTTGTTCAGTTCAGGAGTATTTTTTGAGTTCCTCTGTGGGCCAGGCACCATTGTTGGCATTTGAGGTGTTTCAGTAAACAAAGATGAACTACAGGGCTTATATGCTAATGGGGGGGGGCATGTACAGGAAATAAGTAATAAAATGAATATTCAATAAAAAGTGTTGTATTATTCTGGAAGGGCAATAGATAACAAATAGAGCAGGTAAAGGAGGTTTGAGAGTGCCATAGCTGAGGTTGGTTGCATCTTAAAGGGTGGTCAGAGTAGGTCTTATTGAAGTCAATGTTCAGTAAAGACAAATAGCCTTGCAAATCATGAAGGGTGCCTCACTCAGTGGTGCTACATGGCATCCCTAGACCCAGGGAGTAGCCAAATAAACAGAATTTTAGATGGGGAGGGGTCGTGCAGATGATGGAGCCCTGGTAGGATCTGGGGGCTTACTTGAATAAAATGGGGAGCCACTAGAAGGTGTTAAGCAGAGGGGTGACATAATGTTTATCAGTTGTAAAAGGCTTATCTTGGCTGCTTTGGGATGGTGGGGCAGGGAGGATGCAAGTGTGAAGGCGGGGAGGCCAGTTTTAAAGCTCATTACAGAAATATAGGTGTGAGATAATGAGGACTCAGAAAAGGGTTTTTTATAAGTAGTCCTAAAACATTTCCATCCCTTTTGCTATGTTTCAACAACATAAGTCAGCTGTGCTGCTTTTTTAGTTTTTCTTACCAAAAGAGACAGTTGTTTGTTTTTTTTTAGTTTTCTCAATAACATGTAAATATTTTTTACTTACTATAGATATAGATACACATAGTGCTTAGTTGTCCTATGTTTATATTTTTCTTTTATTTTTTTTATTAAATAAGTACTTATAAACATCTATTTATTGCAAGATAGAGTTGTTGCTGACTTTACCAAGACTTAATAATGACCATTTGCTTTGTTCTGCTGATTAATTAATGGTAGCCTCTATCTAAATCAATGAAGGAATCACACCAAAACCCTTATTCCTTTACTTGAAAAGAAAAAACAACAACCTTTGTTCTTATCTTTATTTTTATCTTACCAAATTAATGCTTGTTCACTGTAAAAAAAAATTATCATAACATTTGTACTTCACATGTTAGTATAGTATCTATTAAATTTAATTCCTGGTCTTAGATATACAAACTGAGAGTTAATGAGGCAATAATATTAATTTCCTCATCTATAAATGTGCAAATTGGCAATAACTGGTCTCTAAGGTCCCATTTAGCTTTAAAATAAAACTATAATCCCAAAAGCGATATAAATGGATCTCACTCCTTATAAGTATCAGAGAGCACACATGTGTAATCAAATATTTTTATACAAAACTATGACTATGACACTATTTCATCAGCAGCAACTTGCCTTGTATGTGAAGTTGTACACGTCTAAGTGATGCAGAAGAGTGAGTCCGATGAGGTAAGACTGACGGGATCTCTCTGGAAGGGGCAGGCTGCAGAGCTCCTTCACTGCTTCTTCCAACTGGGGATTGGCCATGTTAGCATCACAAGAATGAAGCCAGAACACATGAGAAATAATCTACAAGTGGAAGGAAGGAAAATATTTTAGCCATGAATCCTTTGAGAGCCCTCTGTCCCTTTTGAAAGGTTTTTCTAATACTCTGAGACGTCATTTAAAAATATGACATTATCCTCAAAAGGAAATACTTTTTTATTTATTTAAAGCACTAATTACTATCAATAAAACTATAGAGAGTCCATAGTTCACTGGAAAGCTTAAGAAATAAGATGGGAAAAGAGACAGAGAGGGGTCAACAATGATTCCTAGATTTCTTGCTTGAATGACTGGGTGAATGATTGTCCCAAGAAAGATAATTCGTATGCAGTAATTTTGGCAGGGGGGATACTAGTTTAAGACTCATACTGGCTTTAAAATTTAACCTTAGTTTATTCGAATTGCATTTCATTTTTATAACCACTTGAAGGTATGATCTTGTACAATGAACGCTTGAATCCAGAGATAAAAGGTAAAGAAAAAAGGCCCAGAATCACACAGTAATGTGAATCAATCAACCTTTAACAAGAGTAAGCTTGTGTAAAAAGTGAGGTGTGAATGTGGGAAATAAGACGTCATCTCCAGGGCCACCGAGTTGAAATAAAAAGTTTAAGAAATTCAAGATTATCGACACTTTTTTCTCTTTCTTTTTGAAGATAATAAGAATGTATGTTCTCCATTTACATTTTTTAATTTATTAAAATGAATCTGCTCCTCAGAAGCCAAAAACATGATTGCTAAAATTAGATCTTAGGATCAAATGAGCAAAAGGTGAGATCAAAGGGAAAAGGCAAATGAATATTATTTGCTGGGATAAGAAGAAAAAAGTGAAGGCAAAGCAGTTTAATTTTTATATGGGGGAACCAATTAACATAACATAAGTAAACATAAATATTTTCCAAAAGCAGCTTTAAAGGCTTTAAAAAAAAAATGATCCAATATAGGAGAATGGCTGGGTTGTGCTTAGAAATGACACACGCAAGTTTTAAATGAATGAAGCCTTAAGCTCTGCATCTATTTGGGAACATTTCTATGACACTTCCAGACAATGGCCATGGATAAGGAATAAAAGATAAGACATTTCAAGTGGAAAACTCTATTATCACCCTATGTGGATATGACATTATTCATTTTCACACCAACAAATGTTTACTACACCCACAAACATACCCAGGGTTCCCTTGACCATATACAGAGGGTGCCCAAAAAAAGTAGACACATTTTAAGAAAGGAAAAAGTGTATTAAAATTGTAATACTCAATATATACCGATAATAAAAGATAAATACAAGTCACGTGGACACATTTTTTTTGCCAAAATTTTTTTGCCAAATTTTTTTTTGCCAAAATTTTTTTGCCCCAGTATAGTTTATATATTGTGTCTTGTCTTGGGATTTTTACAAAGTAAAACTGAGTATTCATTTTTATTTTAGTTTCAACAAATTGTAAATAGTCTATTTTTTTCCCAGTTAGATTACTGAAACTTTACTTTGATATCATCATAACAGAATGTGCAAATTTACCTCAGATAATGTGATTGTGATAATGAATACAAAGAACTGATGGCATGGTTTATTTAAGAAAACCATCTGGTTGGGCTGGCTGAGTGGCTCAGTTGAGTAAGAGCACGAGCTCTGAGCATCAGGGTCACTGGTTCGATTCTCACATGGGCCAGTGAGCTGCACCCAAGCTGAGCTGCCAACAGGTGGCAGGATGGCTCAGCTGGTGAGAGCACGTGCTCCTAACAACAAGGCTGCCTGTTCAACTCCCGCATGGGATGGTGGGCTATGCCCGCCCGCAACTAAGATTGAACACGGCACCTTGAGCTGAGCTGCCCTGAGCTGCCGACGGGCAGCTGGATGGCGACTGGACTTGGAGCTGAGCTAGCTGCATCCTCCACAACTAAGATTGAAGGACAACAACTTGGCTGTTCCCGTTTGCCTCTTCCCCAATAAAATCTTAAAAAGAAAAGAAAACCATCTGGGGATAAAGAAAAGGAGAGGACAAAGGAAGCAAGAAGGAGGAGGAAGGCTACAGGGAAAAGAACAGTGATAACATTCTTGCTTCAGGATTTTTCTTCTGTGTTCACTTAAGAATTAGGCCCCTAATTTTAACACTAATGTGAAAAATTCACCAGATTTGCATTCAACTACTCAATATTTTACTGACAAGTGCTCAAGAAATACCAAATGCTATTTAGAGTCTAAGAAACTGGATGTAAATACAAATACATTCCACCCCACCTCAGCTCTCTTATCTGGGACAGGGATGGCCAGCAAATTGTCGATACTCCGATTGGACATTCCTGTCATTCTCCTCAGTTCTTCTTTCAGCTCCTCAACATCTCTAAACATTTCTATTAATTGACCTGCAAGAAACCGAACCAAAACAAAACGAAACACATGTTGGTTGCAATGTGATTTGTTTTAGTTGTGTTAACACAGAGGAAACTTCAGAATAAAACACATATTATGTTTCCAGTTCTGGAAAACCTTTAGGATGTATTTCTACCTGACTTAGACTTGTTCCTATCATGAGATCATTAACCCAAGGTAACAGATTGATCTGTGCTGTAAATTTCCCTCAGATGTCTACAACTCAAGTTGCATTCAAAGGAAATGCAATTTCCTCAGAGATTCAGATCACATAATGCCCTAAATATACCTCTCTCCATTTAATTTCAAACATCACACAAATTCAGCGTGCTTTTAAACCTTGGGTCATATAATATTGTCAGCTGAGGTCAAGGTTAACTAAATCCACAACATTATGCCACAGGGCATTTTTCCTTAACTTTGCCCAGCACGCTACAGTTTATAAAGGGTTTTCACATCATGACCTCACTTTTAAATAGAATGTGCTTAACTTTAAACTCTTTAAGGACAGCGATTATAATTATTTCATACCTAGGTCATTTAATGCATAATATTTTAACTTTATTTTGGCAGATGATGATCTCCCTTCTGCAAATGCCTTTCGATTTCCTTATGAAGTATCCCTCATGAAAATTCACTTTCTTTATTTTTGGACTTAGTGCCCTTCCAATTTTGTGGCTGTCTGTTGTCCAAAATTCTGAATGCCTTTCTTTTCAGTACTGAGGTATTGTACAATGAAGAAATGTCTGTGTGATACATCATGCTCAGAATACTAATAGGAGGTTCTGAATTGAGATTTCTATAGCGAACAGCACAGCTTTTTTTTTTTTTAATCATATTATTCTCATGGAAGTAAATAAATTTCATCCTAGCTCTCGCAACTGGCTATCAAATGCACTTTAATATATCAGAGAAACAAAAGGTAAGTTGGTCTCCCTAGCTAAATTTTTGAAGATCTTTTGCCGTGAAATCAAATTTCCCTGTTTCATTCTCTGCTAGCTTTCTGTGCTTTTACTTTCACCACGTAACCATATTTGAAAGCTTCAGGTTCCTGATGTGTAAGACCAGATACAAGGCAGGTTTTGTGGGGAACTTCAAAAAAGCCTTTCTTACAACTGCAGCAAGCAAGTCACATGCATTCTAATAAGACAGCGTTTAAAATATGCATGAGGACACACCTGGTTTTTCAGAAGTGTCATCACTGTTGTTGACATGCAGCATGGATTCTATGGCTGGCATTAATCGTGTGATATTTTCCAAGTAATTCATTTGCAATGCCTGTTCTACAAACCTGGAATGAGACAGAAAAGAAATTGGACAAGGCATTTCAGTAATTTGAGAAGGGATTTCACCAAGGAAGGAGACAATGGAAAAACTTACCCGTCCATATTTAAATTAATTTTGACTGGATCCCCAGTAAGCAAATCCCTCAGTTTATTAGATATGATGTTGTCACGGTACAGTAAGCTGGTTGCTATTTCAGTGCCAAGCTCCGCTGCTTCCAGGAGTTGCACATGAAATACACTCTCTTCACACAGGTTCCTGAAGTTCATATTAGAGAGCTGGCACATTTTCTCTACTGAATTGAATGTTTCAGGTTCACAAAGAAGTTCAGTCAAGTTTCTAAGCTGAGTAACCTTTCCAGAAGGGGGAAAGAGCAGGAAATAGATTAGTTACATTATTTTAAATATTTAGTTGCTAATAAGCAACCAAAATTGATTTGCTTCAAACATTTTTGCATAGGTATTTAGTTAGTTAGCATTTGGCAACAGTTTTACCACAAAGCGCTGTTTTCTGTCATGTGAGTTTATTCTCTTAAGAATTTTATAAAACTTTCAGACCTATTAGAACTGTCTTTCCCAACTGAATGCATATCTTGTAGATTCACAGTTTTAAAAGATGTAGTTTAGTTTTATCCCATTTAAATTACAAATACTGAAACTTATTTTATATTTCAGTTTATATTTTAAATCATGTGTAAGTGCAGATAGCAAAGCAGGTTTGGCTTGAAACTTCAAAAGTCTTTCTTCCTCACCTCCATTGGGATGGCTATCAAAACCAAAACAAAAACAGAAAATAACAAGTGTTGGCAAGGATATGGAGAAATTAGAATCCTTGTATACTCTTGGTGGGGATGTAAAGTGATGCAGTCACAAAGGAAAATAGTATGGGGGTTCCTCAAAAACTAAAAATAGGATCACCATACAATTTAACAATTCCACTTCTGTGTGTATACCCAAAAGTATTGCAAGTTGGATTTTGAACAGATATTTATACCCATGTTCATAGCAGCATTAATCACAATAGCCAAGAAGCGGAAGCTACCCAAGTGTCATTGACAGATGAATGGATAAACTCAATGTGGTATATACCTACAACAGAATATTATTCAACCTTAAAAGGGAAAGGAATTCTGACGCTATTAATGCAACATGGATGAACTTTGAGCACATTATGCTAAGTGAAGTAAGCCAGTCACAAAACAATAAATACAGGATGGTCCTACTTATCGAAGGTAAGGCGCTTAGATTAGCAAAACTCATAGTGACAGAAGGTAGAGCTGTAGTTGCCAGGGACTAGAGGGAGAGAGGGGTGGGGAGTTGTTATTTAATTGGTACAGGCTTTCAGTTTTGCGAGATTAAATGAATTGGTTGCACAACATGTGGAAGTATTTAACAAGACTGAACTATACAGTTAAAAATGGTTAAGGTGGTAAATTTTATGTTATGTGTATATTACCACAATTTAAAAACATTAACTGAGAAGTAAAAGCCTTTGTAAACTCCAGCCTGAGAATCACACGCATTAATGACTGCATTTACAATGCGTTACTGATATTATCTTCTACCTTTTTACCTATGGAGGGAAACTAGGTGTCTTTGTTCTGTGGAGAGAGATGGAAATCAACTAATTTCCTATCCTGTCACCTATCCTCTCTGCACTTCAGTATGCTCTGTGTGTTTTGAGGATATATCCCCAAGTCATACTTTCTGGGGAAAAATTATGCCTCGGGGAAACCCAGTTTTGTGATGCTTGGAAGATGCCTTAGAGCTATTCCTTTAAAGAAGTCAAATAATTTGGAGCAACATCTGAACAAGCAAATATATGTGTCATCCATGGCAGCTCAATTTCCAATCAGAAGAATGTATTTTGACCGAAATGAATTATTTTATGAGACAGGCACATGTTTGGAACATTCCTTTCCTTGTATCAAATGGGAAAGGCGCAAGGATGTGTCTTTGATGAGAGGTTTATAGTAACTACATGCAGGCAGTGGCAATTAAACTCCAATCATCTTAGATAACAAATACCATTGGCTTATTTTCTACCGTATTTAATATTCTAATTGACTTCTGGCTTTGAACTATTTAAAATGGCCTCATACGTATTAAAATGCTACTTGCTATGCCTTATTGTTATGAGAAATTTTCCATTATGTAATAGATCCAATCATTTTACCAGCTATAACTACATGTTGGCCACCCTGTTCCTTCCCTTTGATTTTCCAAATACTAGAAATGATTAAACTTCTAATGAATGGAGCCAAGCCTGCCTGCCACATCCTCCCATGACTTTTATTCTTAAATAAAAGATAACTACTGGCAGCCCAATATATTTGTGTTAATGGAGTATTTGAAGGTGTAGTAAATTTGAATGACTTTTGCTCAGTAGAAACCAAAATATATATTTTTAGTTGCAAATTTGGCACACATGTATGAGAGAGCAGTAAAAATTGATATAGTGTAATCTTGGCCTGATAAGATAGAAGTTATAGAAAAAGAAATGGAAACCTAGCCATGCTCCTGAAGTAGATTTGGTTCTCTGGAATAAGAATTCAATTCAGGGTCTTTAATGTGGAATGCACTGTAGGGCACATCCACCAAGGAGCAGCATGATGGTCCTTTAGTATTTGTCATTATTTACTACTGTCTTCCAAAAGCAATACATGCATTAACCTTTTGATGCTTTATGGACCACTAGCAATCAACATAAGTTCAGAGAATTATAATTCTCTATTCAAAACTATGTGTCAAGTCTGGATTTCAGGTTTGTCAGAGCCTCATGTAGAGAGAGACCCTTTCTCCTTTATCAGCACTCTGGTCCACATAGTGAGTAAGGCTCGGGCCTGAACTTGAACAATCGCCCATAACTAATTCCACGTCCATCTGCAACTGAATTCCCCAGTGACTGTGGTTCCCAAAGGCATCTGAATCAGAATTGTAAGTGACATGGTGGTCTACACCTCAAAATATCACAGGCATAAAAATGCTAAAACAGCAACATGGCTGGGCTCTTGGCAAGGGAAAGGGGAATATTTAAAAATGTAAAGGTGTTACAAAGCAACTATTGCATTATTTCTGCCCATTAGGGGCAATATCCAGTTTATGTGTTTTTCCCCAAACAGGAAGTTATCCTTTCCACCAGAGATTGGCAAGAAAGAAGATAAAACAGACAACGAAGGGAAGAGGGGGGGAAACCTCAAGAGTAGACTGCTAGGGCTAGAACAGAGGGCTGGCAACAGAGGAAACGTTACCAGTGAAAGACAGGCATGTGACGTCCTGGAAGGTCTCAACTTTCTTAGAAATACCATGAATGATGTTTTGGAATGGGTGGTCCCTAACTGTCACAATCAGGACACTAAATACCAAGGAGGGCAAAGCAGGGAAATGAACGCATCACTTATTGTAAAACTCCAGGAGTTTGTCTTCATTCTTTCAGTGATATGAAGTGGACATTTTGCATGTGCCAGGCTCTATGCCAGGGGCTGAGGACACAACCATAAAGGGAAAGACTGAGCCTTGTTCCTCATGAGCTTATGGTCTTAGATGAACGGGTTCTGGCAGTTGCAAATAGCTGCCATGCTTGTTATAAATGACAATAGGTGTTTCTACCCAGGGACAAAATTATAGTTTATTTCCACTTCTGTGCCTTCTAGAACTTTTTTCATAGTATAACCCTCAAGGGGAGCAGTATATTAAAAATGTAGATGCTGTTTTAAGTTATTCTTAGCTCCGTTCCCATTCCATTAGTGTAAATGACTGAGAATGTATCATTTCCATTTCTCTAGTGTGTGTCGTGAACGGCCCGGTTGCTTCACAAATTGAGAACTACAATTAGTAATTGTCCAGGTAACACAATTACAT
>NW_017732548.1:329811-330907 GCF_001890085.2 Hipposideros armiger
TCTGTTAACAGAGACCATGTTTAATTATTTGTTGTAGTATTTACTTGTCGTGTCTCAAAAAATGATTTTGGTGTTGGTGTAGGAAAAATGAATATACACCTACTACAAAATGGAGATGGTGTTCTTCTCTTTGAAAGAAAGAAAAGGCACATTTGATTAAATGCAATCTTCATAGGCTCCCATGTAGGCAGAAAATGAAAATAAAATGTGTAAGGGTAGAAGTAAAAACAGTCTGCCACAAAAATTCCTTTATGTAATTTACAACTGCTTTTGGACATCTATATTATCATTCTTCATTATATTTTGACAACTGAGATTATTAAGGGCATAGAAAATGTCATGAAGTGTTGTGTGGACACCTAATGACTCTGGACTTTTGGAAAGTTTGTCCAGGCAGCCATTATCACATTATCCAATACATGGTCATTATACATTAAAATTTTTCCAGGTGACCAGGTGGTACTTGCAGCAGCAAGAGAAGTAATAACATGTAATGTGATTACATAGTCCCTTCATATATCGAACCATCAAATTGAAACGGATGCAAATGGAAACTAAGATTTTTACATTTTCTTTCTTTTTCAAATAAATGTCTTAAAAGACTTACTAATTTAGGACAGAATTAGACACCATGAGCAGCTTTTTGACTATTAAGAAGAGTAATACCTTGTGATCCCCTGGCCAAATTGTCAGTGACATTTCTTATACATGCCAAGTAAGGAATATAAGGACTATCTGCTGATATATTTAAGAGGGCATCTTCAAAGTTTTCCAGTATTAGGAGCCTAGAGAATTAGAAAAGAATATGTAAATTAAGACATTAAAAAAAACAAAAAGAGACAAAAAGCAAAGCCATTTTGTTTAGATCATTTGAGTCCCTGGTTGTTTGACATGGGTTGACTTGAACATTGAAACACTGTGAAGTGTGACATCTTCCCTCATCCAGCCCAACTGCACAACGACAGCAAGGCTCTTGGTTTTCTGAGTATTTACCTTTACCATGGGCATTATCATTATATTTAATTATTTAAATATTCAATCATAAATAATATTAAGATCATTGTTAGGCACATTTATGTGGAAAAAAATCACTGGG
>NW_017732548.1:335412-339629 GCF_001890085.2 Hipposideros armiger
CTTCCCTTTGCCTCAGTTTCTTTGTCTGTAAAGTGGGATAATAACTATATTTCATAGGACTGTTTTGATGATAAAAGGGACTTAAGATAACAAAGTCATTCTTGACACAAAAAGTACTACCTTTTTTATTGCCTTACTTTGAACGAGCGGTGTGAGACTTTCAAAGCTATATCAACCCTGCCATGCATTACAGAGGACCCAAGCAACCCTGCTATGAGATACCACGCCGCTCCAGCTTAGCTGAATGTAAAGCCAAGGGGAAAACAATGTATCCACTTCACAGATACTCCTTGCCATGAACATTAGGCACAGGGTGGCCTGAGCACTGTGGCAGGAGGCTGTACCTGGGGCTTGAGACCCCTGTGCTGTTGAGGCACTGGTTCAGCCTCCAAGGACAAGTGTGACTTGACTGAAGGGTTTCCAGAAATAACTACAAGGATATTTCAAAGGCCACAAAATTTCTACTCAAGCAAGTTGGGAATTGGGATTAATGACTTTTAGGAATTGACATTAATATTATTGTGTTGGTATTCTCAGACTGATGAAGTCACAAGTGAAGGACATTAACAAACAAATTTAAGCACATCAAATTTTTAAATAAAAACACATTTTTGTGATTTACTACCTTATCTTCTTGACCATTGAATGACATGTTTTAATGCATGCCAAAATCATTAGCATAGTCATAGACATGAGACATGGCCATTGTTAAATACTGGAAAACTGAGTTATACTCTTCAACAGGAAAAAATGTTTAGTTGCCTGAGTTAATAAGAAGTGCTGCTGACTTCTCTGGCTTCTAAGGCAATGATGAGCTTTTGTCATTTGTAAAAACATTTTTAGCTTTATCCCTTTACTTTATTTAATTACAAGGTGTGAGTCTGAAGATGAAAAGAAAAATTTTGAATGGTAAGGAGAAACTTGGAGTTCCCGTCTTTAAAATGCAAATACAAAAAAAAAAAAATACAGAGGAAATAACTGGTGTTTGTTAGTTCACTGTCTGGTTTTCTGGCCTGGACATTTTTTTGAAGAGGAAGCCTTTTCCCACCAATGTTCTTTAAGACAGTTAAATTTAACAACAATCTTGAAAGCTAGTCATTAATTCTGTAATTTTAGGTATTAAAAAAATGCTCCGGACTAATAGAGATTGGTATCCAAAAGTATGGTAGACCCTCCCGTGAGAAATCTTCAAAGCCTTTTCAAACCTGCTTTTCATATAAAAACTAATGGTTTAAGACCTTGTAATAAACAATCAGGTTGTGACCTGGTGCTCTCAGGATACTTCTTTGTAATCCAAAGGTAAAGCCTGCATATTTAAAAGCCAACAAATCAGCGGAGAGAGTCTAATTCTAAATTCATTCAGGAGACGTCAATGCTAAGCACCCATTTTACGTGGGGAAGAGGGATTTATTCCTGACAGCCTTAAATCTCTCTGTGTGCCTGTGTGCATATGTTGTGTATTGCCATGTGTGTGTGGTATATGATGCTATTCTATCATGCAAAGATGATATTGTCTGACTCACTAGTAACATGCTATAGCTTGTCTTCCTGGGATTAACAGTAGATTTATACTGATCTATTCATGCTTTGATGTCCAGCACGCATTTTCAAGATGGCTGGTTGAGGGGTATATTTTTACCAATAAAAGATTCATCCTGATTTAAAAAGCTAAAATTTGGAAATGAGGGCAAAAAGAACTGCAACTCAGTGTAGGCTTTCGTTCCAAAAATTACTGATAAAACTCCATTTGCCGAGGCTTATTTCCTGATATTTTATATTTTCCGTACCAAGTATAAACATAGGTTTACAAGCTAAGAGAGATCATTTCACCTAAATAAAAACCCTGGAATGCCACAGCCTCTTTTCCGGCCATTTCTCCCTTTCTCCACACTTTGATTAGCTAGATGTCCAGATTTAGTCATAGCATATGCCCCTACCTAAGAATAATATCACCCATAAACTATTACACTTCATTGTACTCTGTTTTATATTTTTCACAGGCTTTGAGACACAGAAGTGAATACAATAAGATAAAAATATAATACCTTGAGCTGGGGCGTTCAGAGTGTACAGCAGATGTTGAACAGATTTATGGAGAGTTCTGAAACCTTCATTAGTTGTGACACGTGGGTAAACCTTCTGCGCGACCAGCAGCACACTAACGAGTTAAAAAACAATTAAACCGTTTGCACTTCAAGGTTTGCATAGAGAAACAAAAGGTTATTCAAGGAGAAAATGTCTACGATACAGAAAATTATTCTTATAGCATAAAGGACAAGGTGCTGCTGTTGTTGTTTAATTGCTTGTTTGTCTGTTCATGCACAAAATCCCAACAAAACGTTCATGAACCAGACAGAGCATTTCACATTTCCAGGATTCTAAAACCTTGGGATTCAAAGGGTTTAAAGTAAGGGAGTAGAGTTCCCATCAGTGGTTTCTGTTAAGACTTAGAGACAGCAACTGCAAACAAAAGAATACCACTTTTTTTCTTTCTTTCTTTTTTTTTTTTTTAGTTAAAGGGAAAAGTTAAATATTGGAAATTATTTTCATTAAAAATCAACCCAGATAAAGGAATCAGTTGCAGGAATAATTATTATTTAAGCATTTGATAAATATTTATCTTTTGCTCAACAAATTGTACTGTTATTGAAAAAAAAAATGGAGCTAACCCTAATTAAAGACTGCATTCTATCCTGTAAGTGGCCCACAGGCACTACTCCAGGGATAGCTCAAAATTAATACCCAGGCAAACTGGCACTGTCTTCCTAGGATTATTATGTCACCAAGAAAGAGGGCAGTCTGCGCTGGAGATGGACAATCAGCAAATTCACTTATGCTTGAGTTCATTCCATATTTCCAAAAGGCAATTAGTTACTTAAGAAGTGTAATCCCCTTTTTTGTTATTAGTACATTTAAAAACTGCTGGCATTGTACGTATATTTCTGAATTTCACAAAGACTATGATTTATACCAATGATCAAGGCTGAGGCCACGCTTCAATTTACTTTAGTAACAAGAACAAAAGGCTTGTTAACAATTTGCCATTGTAATGTTAAATATAGTACAAATTAGCTAATAGTTTTTTCCTATGTATCTTAGGCAACTGAAGGCTCACTCTAGCAATATATATAGTATGTGCGTATATGTTCATGGTAGTCTACAATATTTCTGGATTTTTTAATATTTAGGTTCAGATTATTTTAATTTTACCTTCCTAGGTATGAGTGAAGGCTATATTTAGAGTGCTAAATTTTGAGTTTCCTCTAGTTTCTGGTATATACATATAGATGTGTGTGTGTGTATACACATATATATATATATATATATATATATAATTTTATTTAGTTCTCTAATAATTCCATAAAGTCAATTTTATTTGCCTGTTTTGCTGATGGAAAAACTAAAGTTCAAAAAGTTAAATAACGTATACAATTTTACTGAGTTAATAATAAGTAGAGCTGGTTCTGTCTAATTTCAAAGTTTGTGTTCTTCCCACCGCATGCCTTGCCTCTGGCACAGAACCTTTGCCCCAACATGGCAGGGGAGGAGGAGGGCAGAACATTTCTGCACGGAGCCCACAGGCATCGTTAACTTATTATGTCAGCTGTATGTTTAACCATAGAGACATGGCTGTCTCATTTTCACCTCTGTTCTGTATGCATAACAGTTGGTACCTCAGACATTTTTATATTTGCCCCCAAGAACTTCCTGGTTCTCAGACTTTAGGTGGTTTCTGAACCCTGATGTTCATGGTATCCGCTTAAACAGTCTCTGCCAGCCTTCTCCCAACTTGGTTCTCTGCCTGACTTACTTAACCCGCCGGCCTAAAGTAAGACCTTCAAAGACTAAATAAGTGGCAGTCTCATTAAAACCATCTGCACTATTGTTAATAATATTATTAATAAAATGTCAGTGGACTTCATTCATCTTTTTCTAACAAAACATTAGAAAAATAATAGCATAATAATAATAACACTAGCCCTCACCCTCTTTAAAATCCTTTAATCCATTGGTCAGAATATTTTTATTTTACTTAATACATTTTTTTTCTGCCCTTCATCATTTAGAAAAGAAAGTTAGGCCCGGCTGAGTAGAGCGGTGGTTAAGAGCTGGCTTGGGCTACCAGAGGGCCCCAGTTCAGATCCCACATATGAGGGCCAGTGACACTGCCCTCTACAGCTAAGATGCTGAACAACAGCTCAACCTGGAGCTGGGCA
>NW_017732548.1:345879-349477 GCF_001890085.2 Hipposideros armiger
CAGCCACTGATTTCAATTGAATGCAGCTGTGAATGCAAATTGGCTAATGTTAACAGAGCGGTTCTGAGTGGTCTCAAATAATACGAATGTTTGGAGTGTGGAGCATGGTCACTAAGTTGGGTCGAATGGAAACCACATGTGAAGATCTCATTCAACACTGAGAATTGCCCCTAGAAGTTAAGTAGGGTGTTGATTCAGCTTGCTGCATAACGCTGTGTCACGAAAGAGTAAGTGTGCACTAGCACTCACATGAAAAACTGAAAACCAAAATACTTTAAATAGCCACTGCATAAACAAAAACATCATAAATCCAGTGCTTTCATTCAGCCCCTTTAGGAAAACTGCATCACTTATTTGTGTCTCCTCTTCAGACACTACTTATTCCTTACGAATAATCCAGTATGTTTCAGTGCTGTCATTTTTAACAGCGGCCTGATCGCTTTCAATAGGGAATGTTATTACCAGCATTAATAGTTCTCCCATTATCTCTACTTAGCGTGTCCTAAAGCTTCCTAAAAAAGGTCGTTGGGCAAAACTATGCAATCATCCATACTTTTCTCGTGCTGATCATTTCGTTTATTTAAATTAGCACATGTGTAAAGAGTATCACAGAATGAAAGGCCTCCTTATCTTCCTCTGTACCAGTCATGTTTGAGTAATGTTTGCACCATCCCTAGTGACTGGCGGAGTGGCTTTTCCAGCTTTCCTGTTCAGCAGAGCAGAATTTCCCTGTGCTCCATTCAAGGTGCCTGAATGTTACTGCTCTAACAATTGCAATGCATCACTGAGTTGAAGGACCAAGGATGAAGATACACAGAATAAATCAACCTAATTAATGAAGGTAGTGCTGATTATTTATTGGCAGCCATATATAGAATAATCAAGGATAGGAGTCCGTTGTGATTTTTGCTTTTTGCAATGTAAAAGTGTATAAAACCACTGTTCTCTGACCAAATCTTGCTCACATTGAACTCCTGTGATCCTCAGCAAATTCAGTGGCATTTGTATAACATATTGTATGGAGTTTCTCTTCTTCATCGAGTTATTAAAATGAGTAACTAATAATTCACTTTGTACGAATCAATGATAGACTTGACCCTGCTGTTAGTAGGGACTTTTCCCTCTGGCCACTTTTTCTTCTGGACTAAAAAGAATCTTAGAAGAAACACTGTACTAAATAGGCTTTAATGAAGTGGGGAAATGTTACGGACCTTTTAAAAGTAGGTTTTACTTTTTTTTTAAGGTATAGAATTAGGAATATTTAAAAATGGTGCCCATAGCAATAGAAAGAAATCTAATGCACAGATAACCTGTTTTCACCAGTAAGAGTGGTTTTCTAGTTAAAGATGTAATTTCATATAATTTACTACTTTGCAAAAGAGCAAACTTCAATGAGTCACAAAGGTAATTTTGCTCTCAAAATGCAGTGCTGATAAATGGAAATGCTAAATATTAAACTGTGAAGCAGGGATTCTCGTTGAGAATTAGGTTCCTTAAGACAAGAAGTTAGGAGACAGTCTCCTTCCCAAGCATATATTAGCATCTCCCTATTTTCATGCCCACTGAGGAGGTTCCCGAAGAAATTTTGAAGTATGTTCATAATGAAGGTTGACTCAGAAATAGACATGGGTAGGGGAGGTTGCATAAATCAGAATGTGGAAAGGAACGGGGGCATGGCTGCAGAAAAACCTATTATGTGAGAAGGAAACTAGCACAATGAGTCAAACTCCATCAGTGGCTGAAAACGCAGACATTCTGAGGTTTGGTGGTGGCNAGCAACCATTTCCAAGCACTCTTGCTTTTGCTTAGGCATTTCTTTGACCAGAGACTCTCTGCCCAATGTTGTATCTTTATTTGTGTTTGTCTTTCTCTCTGTCATTGTTATTATAGCATAGAGCCATTTCTATCCTGGTGCAATCAATGCTCAATAGCAAAATATTGAACTAAACTTCTGGATATAGTGGCACAAGAGACTCTCATGATAAAATTTTAAGCTTAAAATAAAAGAATGTTGGGCTAGACGTGACCTTGAAATATCATCTAAGCCATTTTCTTAGTTTCCGAAAGAACACTTGATTGACAAAAATTTTGAGATTGTATTTAACATACCCCCAAAATTTAGATTCCATATCTATGTGCTAATGTCTTGGCATAAACATTTAATTATTCTTTCAAACCATTTTATTTATGGATCTTTTATATATAATCTTACCTACTTCCCAAGAATGCTTACAATAAAAGATGAGCTTATGGATGTGTGCATGCATGAGTGTGCACACATGCACACACACAAAAAAAACAATAAAAATAATAACCTTAGAACAAAAATAATGAAGAGGGAGAACAGTTGTGAAGGAAAATGGTTTCTAGCAGCTTTCTTTAGAAAATTCTGGAGCAAACATTTATTATTACTATTATTATTATTATTATTATTTATTATTATTCTATGCCAAATATTGCCACTCTGTGATTATTTTAAAGTGAGAATGAAAAGAAGACCAAAGATAGGAAATCCCTTAATTTTATCAATCTCAACAAAATTATCTTAAAAGTATTGAATTATTGCTAATAAACTGTCAGTTAGCTGTCAGCAGCTAACTACATTTGCTGTGGAATTTGCATGTCTGAGGTGCTAGCATTATCAATCCTATGGATGCCTCAAGGCTCTGATAAAGGTACCTGGCTTCAGAATAAGCACCCAGTTGTCTCAATTCAAAGGTTTGGGATTTTTTGTTTGTTTGTTTGTTTAATTATTTTTGAAGACCTGACTACTTGAAAGATGGTGCCCTGGATAGGGAGAAATTTCCCAAGTCTGCTCCATTGCCCTCGGAGAAGCGTCTGATTCAGCCACCTTCGAGCAGAGGAGACGTGGCAGCGGAAATAGGGGATGGTCATTTATGGAAGGATTTTGCCTAGAATTACCCAGAGTTAGAGAAGTTCCCATTAAATAATAGGAAGTTTATAAGCAACTGCATAGACTCTACTGTAGACAAAGAAACTCATGGTTAAAAAGAAGTCTCATTATTTGTTTTCATTTGCACAAATTTCCATTAGCATGAAAATGTATCCTTTGGTACTAAAGTCAAAGAATTTCAGTAGTGTAATTTAACAGGCCTAAACAACCTGTACATATAATAGGCCATCGAATCTCTAAATTTGCGTTGAACCATAGGAGTCTACTTTGGTCAGCTTCCACAGGCAGCCACTTGCATTGCCTCTGATAATTATTACAGTTACTACAGGAGACTGCCTACATTCATGGTCCTTAGAAGCCAAGGTTGCGGCTGTCATTTCCACTTCCTATTTCTGAGACAACATATTTACATGCCCCAATAAGAGTCCAAAATTAAGTGACCTATAAACAGTGTTGCCACCTGAATGCTACTAAAACAAATTTCTCCATTACCTCAACTGGGCGTAAGAAATACTTTGATGTTTTAAAAAACTGAAATAAATATTGGGTTGTTGGAAAAGTCATGATGTACTTTTTCTGTTTTTCGTTGCAAAAATGCGTCATGGCTTTTCCGACAACCCAATAGTAATGTGAAAAATTGAAGGCCTTATATATTTTTCATGATAAAAGGCCTAAAATGAGTTG
>NW_017732548.1:354147-365207 GCF_001890085.2 Hipposideros armiger
GAGGGCCCCAGTTCAGATCCCACATATGAGGGCCAGTGACACTGCCCTCTACAGCTAAGATGCTGAACAACAGCTCAACCTGGAGCTGGGCAGCCATGAGTCGCCAGCAACGGCCTAGGCTGCAGCCCCTGATGCAGTGGGTTGCCATGGGCTACCGTGTGTAGCCAGCAGCCAGCGTTAGCGGCCAGCAGCCGCAGAGAGCGTTCATCCAGAAGCCGGTGACTGATCTGCCTCGCCCGGGAAGAGTGCAATAATGGTGCCAACTTGGGCGAGTGAAGCAACGTCCTCCACAACTAGACTGAAGAACAAAAAGGACAGCAACTTGTCTGTTCCCCTTCCCCTTCCCCAACACTGTTCCCATTCCCCAACTCCCAAATAAAAATATTAAAAAAAAAAGAAAACAAAGTTACCCAAAACAAGTTGCCTCTTAAATAAAAATAGCTTAAAACAGAATTTTTGATTTATATCTCAGTATAGCTTCTTTCTCATAAATGATGAAAATCATGAATATTTTTTCATATACCCTTCTTGATGTTTTGAGATTGCTCACTTTTGCTATTTCTGTCATAACCTTAACATTATATAATCTGGTGTTGGTGATTTTATTATATAACAACTTGCAACTTAAAAAAAATGATGAAGATGTATATGGCATTCATAGAGTAAGATAAGTCAATGAGACCATAATTTGATGATAACAGTCATTTGTAAGAAAATTATGACTTTTTAAAAGATTTTATTGGGTTATTGGGAGTGGGGAACAGCGTTGGGGAATCGAGGAAGAGGAACAGACAAGTTGCTGTCCTTTTGTTCTTCAGTCTAGTTGTGGAGGACATCGCTTCACTGGCCCATGTTGGTATTATCATTGCACTCTTCCCAAGTGAGGCAGATTGGTCTCCTGCTGTCCGGCCGCTCACATTGGCTCTTGGCAGCTCACGCTGGCTGCCAGCCACTCACAGTAGTTCACGGCAGCCCACTGCAGCCCCACTGCAGCCTACACCATCGCCAGCGACTCACGGCAGCCCAGCTCCAGGTCAAGCTATTGTTCACCATCTTAACTATAGAGGGCGCAGCATCACTGGCCCTGACGTGGGATCCGAACCGGGCCCTGCTGCTTAGAGCTGGCATCCCAAGTCAACTCTTAACCAACGCGCCACTCGGCTAGCCCAGAAAATTATGACTTTTAATGACACTGTCAGTTTAAAAACAATAGTAAAAAAGAATTAACTTTAAAAAATGTTTAAAAAAGGGCTTTCCAACAGAAATATAAAGCAAGCCATATATTCAATTTTAAATTTTCTAATAGTCACATTAAAAAGGAAATTAATTTTAACACTATATTTTATTTCACCCAACATCCAAAAGATATCATTTCAACATCTAAACAACATAAAAATTATTAATAAAATACTTTAAGTCTCTTATTGTACTACGTCTCCAAAATTCACCATGTATTTTACATTTATGGGTCACCTCAATTCAAATACTAAAATTTCATTTAAGAATACTTAATCTATATTTAGATTTCCTTAGATTTACAGGTGAAAAAGCAGGTTCACATACCCACATCATTCTAAACATCTTAAAAGTTTTACCGTTTACTGAATCAAGTGTCACTGTTTAAATTTCAAATTAATTAAAGTTAAATAAAGTAAAAAATTCAGTTGTGTAAGTCAAAAATCACATGTGGCTAGGGGCTATCATAATAGAAAGAACAAGTATTATAAATTAGCAAGAAAACTAAATTATATAAGTAAATAAAAGTTGACCACTTAAAAAAGAGTTGTTCTGATTAGTTACAAGTCAAATGTCACCTGCTTTAAAAATAATTTGAAGCTATTTCTTCCAGCTATTTCTTTTTTCTTCTTTATTATTATGTGGGCTGGCTTACCACATTTGCAATTGTCACCTTACAGCATACTCTATTGCATGATGCTATAATATGCAATCATTTTATTTTAAATTTTAAGAGAATTAAAAAGGCACAGTGCAATGTCCTTCCTATGTTATTATTCTACCGAAATAATGCCTAAAGCATTTTTATTCATTTCTTTTTTACCCTAAAGTACTTTTTGGGTCTTCTGCCTTCTCCTGAATATTATTTTGTGGGACTTTTGGGTTTTTTTTTATTTGTTGTTTTTAATAAAATTTCATTGAGGTATAATTTACATACAAAATGAAGCACCTATTTTAGGTTACAGTTCAGTGAATTCTGACAAACTTATATAATCATGGAGCCACCATGCTAATAAGATACAAAGTATTTTCATAACCCCCCCTCCCCCCACTCAAATTTCCTCATGCTCCCAAGAGTTGCTCCAGGGTACACTGATCTAATATCTAACACTATAAATTAATTTTGCCAATTTGAGAACTTCATACAAATAAAATAATACAATGTTCTACACATCCTGTATGTGTGTGTGGTTTGCTCTTTTGGTCTGGATTCTTTTGCCAGCATAATATTCATCAGATTTATTCATCTTGTTGTGTGGTTCAGTAATCTGTTTATTTTTCTTGTTGAGTAGAATCCCAATGTATGAATAAACTACAATTTTTTGCCATTCTGTTTATGGATATTTGTTTTTCTCCCCCATTTTTAGCTATTATAAATAAATCTGCTATGAACATTAGCATACAAGTCTTCACATGGACATATGTGTTCATTTTCTTGGGTAAATACCCAAGAGAAGATTGCTACATCATATGGATCTATTAACTTTATTAGAAGCTGTCACACTGTTTTCCAAAATGACTGTATCACTTTACACTGTCACTTGCAATGTAGGAAAGTTGGATTTGCTCTGTATTCTTGCCAACAATTGAGGCCGTCCATCTTTTTCAATTTTACCCATTCTAGTGAGTGTGTAGTGATATCTTATATGGTATAACTATTATTTGGAATCTTTTCATTGCTACGCTATACAATTTGAACTATCCCTCTTCTCCTTTGATTGATTTATCTGTTTGCTTTCTAAAAAAGAATATAAATAGGAGGAAGAGGGTCGAGTGTCAAAATCTGGGCGAGTGAAAATGTCCCCAAGTGCTAAAATGAGAACCAATCTAGAGATTCAAACTTCAGACTTCCTAGTATCTTGCTCCTATAATTTAGTCATGACATGCTATTGTGGAAAGAGTACAGGACTGAGATTCAGATTCCTGCAGTTCCGGTCCTGCCTTTGCACTTACTAATTGAAGTCATCTGACTTCCGTGAGGGTTTGTTTCCTCTTCTATAAAATTGGGATATCTGTTGTCTCAATCTCAAAGCGCTGTTGTGAGGGTTGAATGAGATTAATATGCCAACATAATGGCTTATTATAAGGTCTTTGAACAAACATAAGCTCCTGGAAGTTTTCCAAAGAAGACGAGGATACTCTTGTCTGGTGCTTCAGACATTAAAGATGGAATGTACTCTTAATAACATATTAGAGGGGCCGGACGTGTGGCGCGTTGGTTAAGAGTTGGCTTGGGACGCCAGCTCTGAGCAGCAAGGCCCCCGTTTGGATCCCACATGAGGGCCAGTGATGCTGCGCCCTCTATGGCTGAAATGGTGAACAACAGCTTGACCTGGAGCCAGGCTGCCATGAGTCGCCAGTGACCACGTAGGCTGCAAAGGGGCTGGCCGGCAGCTGCCATGAGCTGCCATGAGCCACTGTGAGTTGCCGTCCAATGGCTGGAGAGCAACTGCCTCACCCAGGAAGAGAGCAATGATAATACCAACATGGGCCAGTGAAGCAACATCCTCCACAACTAGACTGAAGAACAAAAGAACAGCAACTTTTCTGTTCCTCTTGCCCGATTCCCCAATAAAATCTTTTTAAAAATAAAAAAATAACATATTAGAGAGGCAGCCTGGGTTCTGGAGTTAGAAAACCCAGGTTTAAACCCTCTTAGCTACATGCATCAAATATTTAAATTTTATGACCCTTTGTTACCTTATTTATAAAATAAATGATAGTTTAGCTGTAGGATTTAATGTAATATGTATATGTATCTATGAAGGGCTCAATAAAATGTCTGGTATGTAATAGGCACTCAGTAACTGAGTAGATTCAACTTTTGATAAGTTGTTGATCTTTTAATGCACATTTTCAAATTAACTAGACAGGACAGTCAAAACCAAAGTGCCAGACTATTAAACTCTAAGTGCTGGCATGTTCTGATCTCTTTTATGAGGAATGCAGCCTTTACAAGGAGTTTCTTCTGTAAAACTTTTCAGATATTTTTGTCATCTATGTCAAATGAAACCAATCCAAAATGCAGGCTTAGAAAGATCATTTACAGGCTAGCTGCACATGAGGGGTGCCAATCCCCTTGAGGTGGCTTGTTTCAAAACTCTAACGAACAGTGATGTTTTATATTGGATGCCATCAATAAAAACCCAATGAGGTAGTTTATTCTTGGGTAGTTTAAATGCTGGATACACAGAGCTCTTGTTGTCTCTGAATGATCCTGAGTCAATGTTCCCATCTACCACTGGTCCCGCTATACAAACACCCTTTCTCAGAAGCTCTGGGATCCCAACTAACAACCTCATTGTTAAGATTAGCATCCCTCCTCACTTTCTCGTGTACATTTCAAACACCCTGATGACCACAGTGTGTGTTTCTTTTTTGCTGAACTAATACCCTTACCTTCATTGATAAAATCTGCAATAAGGTGCTGAAGGCTTATTGGGCCTGTGTTTAAATTACCTACCTGCCAGTGATCCTCACAAATAACAGCTAAAGAAAAAGGGACTCTTTATTTGTGACTAGTAACACCCCACTTAATTCTCACATTTTCTTACCTGTTTGCATTTCGAAGAACATCAAATATATTGCTTAGTGATGTATCATTCTGAAACACATTTGGAAAACTAGAGAGAAGCTGCCACACAGCTGTTTGCTCTTGCACTTGTGAGAAAAAGGACAATACTTTGACCATTTCCTGAAATACTGTCTTCTGGTTATTGGGATCCCTTGATATCTTAAAAGAAAGAAACCACAAACAGGACAAAATGAGACTTTAACACTTGTAATCACATGGCTTACTGACTTTGAAAGCATTAAAAACCTAGGTTTTCACATAAATAATTCTTTGGGATTTTCATTGAGTGGGAAGTCACCTTTTACTTGGGAAAACAAACTACCATTTCTAATGTTCTTAAACATAATTGCATATTTTTCCTATACCTACAGAAATTGGCATATTTAAAGTTTGATTCACAGAGCTATGGTTAATACAAAATATTTAAAATGGTATTTTGAGAAATTAAAATTAACTTCTTTAAATAAAATTAGATTCTGAGTAATATTTTTGCTTTTCTCTTAGGACCTGGTTTGGGAGATCTTGATATTATTAAAATATTTACACTCACCTGAGAGAACTGGTTTGTTAGTTCTTGGAGAGAAGACTCTAAAAGTGTCATGTTGGACAGACAAAATTTGTTAAAAACATTTTTCCCTAGAGTGGTCCAAGAGAAGGTGTCATCAGCAATATATCCTGGATAGCTCCCACACAGTTCTTTTCGTATATCTTCCGAAGTTGAATTTTGCTTTAACAGCTAGAATTGTGCATGAGACGAGTGGGATAATAATGTTAGTAAATATAGATATTAAAGTATTCAAGTCTTCAAGTAAACTGACCTATCTTCACCATAGTGATTTGAAGGTCCTGTATTATAGCAATTATTAAAATAACACTAAAAAAACACTGGGTTTACTCATGAAAAGTCACTGAGAAAGTGTGTGAATGTAATAATTTTTTTCATTGTTATGATTGAAATAATTTTATATGATTTGTTTAATTGGACTCATTTCCTCGCTGACCAAAGAACACAAATGCACCAGATTTTTTCTAACAAAAATCTTCAGGCTTGAAAAATCTTAGTTTTTCTTGGGCATTTAGCAACAGAGACTCAGGTGTCCTAGCTCTTTGTGACACTTTTTGGGAAATTAGCCATGATCTTTGGAAGATTTCCAGGAAATAGGAGCTTAAGAGTCTAGTCTCAAGACCAACAGTGTTTATTCAGAGAAGTGAGCAAACATAGATCATGTTTCATTTGTAAAACAATTATTTCATTTAAGAGTTATGCATGTGAAGAAAACATATATGAAAATACAATAAAATATGTAATTACCAAAAGCAATAATTGTAAAACATTTTTATTATGGAATCATAATAAGTCCCTCACATATTTCACCGTGCAGACCAATCACAGATGCAGCACTATTTTCAGCTATAATATTGATCACATTCACTGTTATGAACATGTTTAGATAATTACAGAGCCAATTATATTTAGTAGTAATTGTTAATGGGTCCTTCTTAATAATTAATTCTTATAGCCCTGAGAAACAATGGCCAACTAACTTCATCCTCCCCTTTAGTTTGCATCACAAAATCTACACTCTGCCTTCCAGTGACCCAACTTCTAAAGGTAATAGAAAAAAACAGGATATACTTATTCTAGGATATACTGTAAGTGCCAGGTCTTCTAGTCATTCATCCATATCTCCTCCCTACCATTGCACATAAACTCACCCCAAAATGATTTCTCTACTCATTCTTGCAAGGGTTGCAGAAAGCAGTAAAGAGAAAGAAAGAGGAATCAGAGGTTGCTGACACAGGCATCAATATGTCATCCTAATTTTTACATCCCTTCCCTGCTCCAACTACTCTCAAAATATGTATCTATACATAGAAAATTCATTTTTGACTTATCTGCATTGGATACATGACTCCGTGCTGCCTCACAAAATTATGTGATTTTATTCCATATGACAAAGAGAACTTGGGGGTTTCAACCCAAGAAGTGGTATTTTTGTGACTAGCATTGCTCTTCTAGATATTAAAGACTATAACTGACTCAATGCAAGGCTTTTGCTTCTAGGAGCCAATATGGAAGAAATAGAATGGAAAAGCATAACTCCCTAGTTTTCACAGTAGTCCAATTTGGGATGGTTTTAAATTGGAATTAACTGAGCACATTGGGGGCTTCCTAGGCCAGACAGGGTGCTTTAGGTATCTCAAGTATATTTATTATTGAAACTAGACATTTAACGTCTACTCTGGACTGAATGAGAAAGTCTTATATTTCAATCGGCACTAACAGAATTGCTTTGGTGGGTATGGTGCCTTTTCCTAGCATCTACTTTTGTGTTGTCCTTTGGCTCAATAAACATAGATCAGTTTATTGAGATGCTTGAGTTATAGAGAGTGTTAACTCAAGGGAACTAACAGACAAATGAAGCTGAAGTGGTTATAATCACTGGAATATGAATAAAAGTCAGAGATACGTCCCCATGATTCAGAAGGCAGAAATGTGAACTACATAAGATATGGATATATTATTTTAAATGCTTGTGTGTGTGTGTGTGTGTGTGTGAGAGAGAGAGAGAGAGAGAGAGAGAGAGAGAGAGAGAGAGAGAGAGAGAGAGAGAGAGAGATTTGTCTATTGCAAAATGTTTTAAATGCCCTCTTCTAAATTTCTAAAGAGTATGTAAAGTAGGGCTCAAACACCTATCAGGGCCAGCCAAATAAATGTATGAATCTGGCTGGATGAAAGACAATGAGGAAAAGTGTGATTATAGTTAATAGAAGAGTACCTATTCTGCCTAAAGGCACTAAAATTCCATTTCTTAAAATCCCTGTATACACACACACATTTAGTTCATAGATGCCAGTTTATACCATTGATAGAAATTATGTGTAGTATCTTGCAATCTGGAATCTTAAAGAAAATGACTGGTAAACAGAGGGAAATCTGTAGATAAGCTCTCTAAAGTCTGCTAAGGAAAAGAACTTTACTACTTTGGAGAGATGTTTTCCATTGCTCTCAATTTTTCCAAAGGTATTATCAGTATGAATGAGGCAGCAAGTTTTACGAGTGCTATACCTTCATTTGCTTTCATATAGCTTTTTCCCCTTCCCTGCTTCAGAAAATAGAAAGATCACATATATACCACCCCATTTATTACTAAAAGAAAAATCTCAGGTTTGATTAAGGAACCTAACAGGAAAGTAAATAAATATCAAAGATCTTAAAGAATTTGCAATGTCTCAAAATTAAGCTTTTTTTTTTAATTGCAGAGCTCCTAAGAAAAGATTCTTCCGGAGATATTTCTCCAAATGGGAAAGATGGCCCAAGCCTCTTCCTGTTGAGACGATTCCTTTACTAACTTATGAGGTTAGCTCTTTATTATCAGTTCATTATAAAATTGAGTAAAATTACCTTTTCCAAACCAAGGATCCTGGCAAGGACTTGAGTACCATTGAAAGTATCTGTTCCAGTACTTTCCAAATCAGAACTTGGACTGGGAAATACTGTGGCTGTAGTAGAAAAAAGAACAGATTAGATTCTACACACACACACACACACACACACAGATGGGCAGGTTCACATAAGAACCCATAAATATCACTGCACCCTCATACATCCCACAACAAGAATGTGCTCAAATATGCATCTTCCATGAAAGTTTTATATACTGTCAAAATGGCAAATTCTATCATTTTTCTTTTCACATAAAATTGTGATAGTTTTGGTGTGCTCTTGGTTGTTTTCCAATCCTTTCAGATGTGATTTGCTTTCCTTCCAGTTTATGTCATTAAACTTCATCACCAATATTATTGCCTAATAAACGGAATCATTTCTGTGCAGGCCTGGAGGATGTGAGGTGCCCCCACAAACTCCACAGATCCATCATCTCCAACATCTGTTCAAAGGATCCGCCAATGCACATCTGGTAGTAATGCTTTTCTTTTTAATTATTCAATCGGGAGGCTGAAATCTGCTTAGGATCGTAAATTCTCTCCTCCCCAAAGTGGCTTCTGAATGATATTTCAGATCAAATAAATGGGTAAAGCAATTAGTCCAGACTACAGTATCCTTTACTTAAGGAGCTCCCAAAATGGCTTCATCCAGGACTCTTCGTAATGTGCCCCGGGTCAGGGACATCGGCTAGAAGAGTATGTTCAGATCTATAGCATGGACATTCGCTAAGACTGTATGTTAACTTTTATAAATTTTTGACAAAAAATACTGTGTTGTCTTCACACAAAGAATCTTAATAGTCAAAGATACAGTGACTTATCACCATTAGTACCTAGGCTTTATTATAGCGCCGACAGGGCTGAGGATTTACCAACTGTGGTGAGCACACAATTCAATATGCAGGTGATGTATTCTAGAACTGAATACTTGAAACTCCTACAGTGTCATTAACCAACATCACGCCAAAAATTCAGTTTCAAAACATTACGAATGTATTTTTCTAGACCAAGGCAATTCTTTTGTGAGATGACTGGTCCGGGTGAGAAACGTAACGTGTGGCTACCGAGCAAAGCAAAGCTTCCTGGGATGCAACACTATGCTCTTTGCTATAACCTCCTCAGCCAAACACCCATAGATCATTTGCCACAGAACATTAACTCCTCAGAACTACTCACCACCACCTTCCTACCACATCAATCCAGGACTTTTCTCATTTTGTCCATCAACTTGTATTGGAATTATTTAATGTCATAAAATTTTAAATATTCCATGGCATTTTTAAAGGTACTTCTTGTTTTTCAGAGTACAGCCCTATTCCAACCTATAGGAATCTTTGTTTTGTTCGCTAATGTGCCCCCAGGACTTAGGACAGGGTCTACATGATAAGGGGCATCCAATAAAAATTGTCAAATGAATGTAAATAGTCCTGCTATTTTGAGTTTGTTCTCAACGTGTGGCTTCCATGTATGTTTCCCAGGACGGCCTGCATCAGAATCACTTGGCCTGAGGCTCAGCAAGCTCAGCCAGAGTTTTCTGCACTAAAGTTTGAGGGCCACTGGCGTAACTGTGAATGGTGGAAATACAGTCACACTGAATGACTGTGACACTGAGGGCTGAGTGGAAGTAGTGAGAGTCTAGCTGACAGAGTCCCAGCCTGGTGGCTGTTGCAGTACCAGCTCTGCTGGATGGCTACAGACAGGGCACTTAACCTTGTTGGGCCTCATCTTCCTCATCTGTAAGAGGAAATGTTTTGGATAAATCTCTGTTATTCCAGCCAATGATTTTTTTTCCTGGGCTTTCTAACCATCCCAGCATCATCTAATCAGAGGAAAATAAAGAGTCCCTAGGCAATCCTGGGAAAGTATGCAATTCTCAACATCATATGATTACCAGCTAAGCTTTTGCTCCCCGAGAGTATTTCAGCAAGAACTTAATTTCCAATTATTCTTGAGAACTTTGTATAATTGCACTGCCACACTTAGGCAACCGTAATAAACATTTGGATCTCTTAGGGATATGGTAGGCTTTCCATTTTTATTTGAAAAGTGAAAAGAATAAACCCTTTTAAAGATTGGACATGTACTGGCTTTTCCAAAAAGCCTGTTCTAAACTCGGCAGAAGAGAACAGCGTACCTGGTGATGCGTGCCTTCTTTCTGGAACTTGGGTGCCCTGGAGTGATAAATTGTTGTGCTTCTTCTGTAGGTTGGATGGCTTTCTCAGAATTGCACTAGAGAAGAAAAAGCAAGAACTCTATAACTTCACCCACATTAACTTCAGTTAGTTACAGCAACGTATTATGTGCCAAATCCCATGGCTCTCCGGGGACTTTTAAATGTTTAATCTACTTTCTAGGATTTTAATGGAAGAGCTCACCTAACCATACACCAATGGATACATAAGGTCTCCTACAAGGTTCATTTTATTCAGAGAAAATGAGGTTTAAAATAGATATTTTTACTTTGATCTTGTAGAAAGGAAATTCTTTTTAAAAGACAGTGAAAGTAAATATATATTTATATATAATACATATATATATATATATATTTCTTTTAAAAAGATGATAGATCCCAAATAGATAAGAGTCCAAGGGTGCTTGGGGGATGGAAGCAAAGGTCTGCTTATTTGTCAACCTTGAAAGAATATTAAATTATAGATGGCATTTTGAAGATTGTCAAAGATGAATACTTGTAAGACTTGTAAGACAGATTCAAGGAAGAAAAAAAAGAACACACATTTATTGAGTATCTAGTCTGTTCCAGGAACTGTGGTTGATGTTATTACAGGTGGCACCAGGTGTTAAA
>NW_017732548.1:367142-371604 GCF_001890085.2 Hipposideros armiger
CTAGAACTTCACGATCTCAGGACACCAGATGGACGCCCCCCTATTATTCATATATCTTCTCGTAGAACCTGCAAGCTTTGGCTAGGGAGGTGGAACAAGGCCAAGGACCTCACCCAGGGTTTTGTAACCCTTTCTTCATTTTATTATTTAATTTCTTTGCCAGTTTATTTATAAATTTTCCGTTCATAGTAATGATTAATTTTCCCCTTCTTGGACTTAAAAATACTTGAGAAAAGCCTACCGTGCACTGTGTTGGCAGATGGTAGGAGGTTTATAGTACATAACAAGCATTTAATACAAGATTATAAAGACTATCACTTGGAAGAACTGATAGCTAAGGAAGCATTTTCTTTACCTAGCCTAGTCTCCCTCCATTGCTGCATACCTCGTTCAGCAAAGGTCCTTGAAAGAAGAAACACCCAGGGATGCACCACAGACACAAGTGTATAATCTTACCCTGTACTCACCACATTCATTCATTAGCTTACCAACAGTTATTAAATTCCCATTATATGTAATATAATGGGAAAATCAATTAGAAATCCAAGAATTATAATGCATTAATGGCATTAGCTAAGTAAAAATACGCAAAGGTGATGATTGGAACAAATGACAGGGGCCACTAAATCAGAGTTTTCATTTTTGTTTCTTATAGAGCAAGACCCTATATAACTTTAATTCAAACCTCTTGCTACTTTAAATTTTTTCTTCACCCTTATACTAGACCAGTAGCTCTCAACTGAGGGCAGTTTTGCCCTTTCCTTCCCAGAGGACATTTGATAATGTCTGGAGATATATTTGATTGTCACAGCTAGAGGGGGCAGTGCTACTGGCATCTAGTGGGTAAATGCCAGGAATGGGTCTAAACATCCTACAATGCACAGCACAACATGAATTATCTGGCCCCGAGTAATAATAATGCGGAAGTTGAAACACCCTGTACTAGGATATGAAAGATACGAATTTATTCCATGAGGGCTCATCCCCACTCCCACTCCCTAGGACCAACTCAGGAGACTTATAAACCCTATTTAAGAACTCTGCATAGTTCTAAGGAAGGAAGTCTCAGAGAATCTACCTCAGACTGGATACCTCTGGGAGGTATATTAGAGCATTATGCAAAACTTAGATGCCTCCTGAGGCCCCCATGTAAGCTCACCTGAGTCCAGAAAATTCAATCTTCTGAGTGAAGCAAAAATGCCTGGGTCAAATCTCTAAGTGGCCCATGGTACCATTTAACTCCCCTTTGCTGGACCCAGTCACAGGTATTACAACATGGAGATCATCAAGGGCCTCTCCCCTAAGGTGCTCAAGATTCTCCGAATTCTGCCTCAGGGGCTCTATTTTGGAACAGAATTCAATAAAGGAAATATCTTGGATTCAATATGTTAAATTTCAGATACTGGGAGGGAAACTTAGGCCCAGAGAGGATTTTGCTTCTCCTCAGACATGTCTACCAACAGCTACATTTGGGAAATGTCACATTTCTATAAATTCTGCATCATCTTATGCACTTCTACTGGGTGTCTTTGTGTTTCCTGTGAGTGGAAAGACTACCTGTGTAGGTGGTATCCATGTGCACCATGGTACATTCTGTCTATAAAAGGAATTCCTACCCGAAAAGATACATATGGCAAATCCTAGAAAGAAAGTTCTGATATTCTTTTTTTTTGTATGTCTCTAAGGGTTAGTTAAACTTTTTATATGTTTTTCGCTTCTTCCCCAGAATTGTAATTATATGGGTATGTAGTGACACCTGGAAAGAAGATGTGGGATATGCACTAGGTCTAGTTCAATCCCCAGGTCCAGGTGACAATCATTATCGACTTATAAAGACAAATAAGGACACTGTAATGTCTTCAAGGCCCTCAAAGGGATTTGATACAGTTGTCCTTCTGGCTAGTCCCAAACACAAGTCATTCATAAGAAAATTCCTAATTGTTTTCCATTATTTTCTTGTATTTCATTCTGACCTTTATTCCTTCAGGGTCATTCATGTTTCAGATGTAATCCTGCCTGCCCATGTTCAAAATATACCTCTCTTCTAGGTGGCTCACTTATGAATTAACAGTTACATCAGTTGAGATGTTAAGATTTAGAAATACCTTAATATGTTGCTTTGTCCTAGGGCATTTTCTATTCTAAGGAGAGAATTTGAATTTGAATATATATATATGGCAATTGAGACATCCTTCCACTTTGTTTTTTGATAAATACAATTTTAAGTTTTATTTTTACACAAATACTCACTAAAATGATTACTAAGTGTTTATAAACTACTCTGAAATTAATCCAATATTAGACCTGTACATCCTACCTCATCTTTGTAGTCAGAGGAAGACACATGCTGTTCTACTTCCTCTTACCTTACATTCCCAATACTATCTTTGGGTCAGTTTCTAAACACATATTTTTTCAATACTAAACAAAAGCCTTGGCCCTTTAACATTATCCCTAAATTAAATCTGATTAGCTGTGTTTCAAGTTCTATAGGAGCCATGTAACAGGAGTAGAGGTATGAATTTGGAAACCACTGGTCATGGATGAGTGTCAACATGACAGAGATAGGGAGAAAATCATAGAGCGTTTCCCCTATAGGATATGCAGGAATGCTGAATCACTTCTCCAGATAATGACTGTGAGCTCTGGAGAAGGATGTTCGCTCCTCGCCAGCTGTGTGAGCAATAGCACAGCCAGGTCTCCCACTGTTCTGATGTGTTCTTTGAGGCAGTGCTGAGAGGGAGGATCACAAGGGTAAGTCCTGTGATGGTGGATCCTCCGTTGTGCAAATGAGCAAGAAAACCAGAAAGGGAATCATTTCTGTTTTTTTCAGAAAGCTAGTTAGAGTTGATGCTGAGTATATAAGCATTAAATTTTTTTTAAAGCACCTCGTTCTGAAGCTAATGCCAAGAGAAGTATGAATTTAATAACAGAAGGCTAGTGCCAATGCAAAATCACATCAAAACACTTGGCAACTGGCCAGCAAGAAGTTACTGCAGTGTGATTATATCTTTCAGAGAGTATTCTATTGCAATAAACATGGCGGGCCTCTTTTGATGAGACCAAAGAAGGCATTTTCCCCCTCCTCACTTACAAAAGAGAAAAGGAAGACTGCTTTGTTTCTTAATGAAGCTACGCTGGCGAATCTTTCTTCACCAAAGGGAAGCAATCTAGTGGAACAGCTTACCCACTAACCATGCCCAGCTTCATTGCCTGGCTGTATAAAGCATAAAAGTTAACAGCATGGTGGGAAATATCATTAATGAAATTTTATTACTGTACATAATTTTCTAAATTAAGCTCCAATTACTTAGTAGTTTAGAGAGAATACTGAATATACAGCAATATACGGCCTGAGAGAGACAAGCTATCTGGAGTTTAGAATAAAATTTTAAAAAGCAGACACGGTCAGCTGTCTAGAGAATAATCACCAGAGGATAAAATAAACCTGGACCTTAATCTTAGTTCCAAAACCAACGCAATGGCTCATCTAAGGCAATTCTCATGAGTTTGGTTCTCTATTAGGAAAAAAACATACTCCTTTGGAAGGAGGTATATTTATATATTCCTTAGATATCATTAACTATTTCCCCCATAGTTACTGTATTCTTCATTTGAAAGAAAAAACAATAATGAAGAGAGTCCCAGGTGGAGCTGTAATATAACTTAAAAATAATGGATATTAATTTTTTTTCTCTAATGTTTGGTTCACAAAATGTTCATCTCAAGTATAACCTCTTCATGAGGAGTTACCTGATGACCCCAGCTGAAGGTTCTCCTTCTACTTTACATCTAGAGGGTGTCTAGCTTCAGCATCTTTCTGCCACTCTTCATTATACTCTCTACTGCTATCCTTATTGCTGTAATATTTTCACTCCCCTGCTAGAACATAGGTATAGATCATGCCCAACTTACCAGTCACACAGGGACACATAGACCATCTGTGGACTATCTGAATGACAAAGAACACCATGCTTCCACCTCTCCTCTACCCTGACTACACAAGAGGCCATAGGCTCTAGTTAGCTTTTGGTCTCCTTACAGACAAACACAACTAGTGCTAGTGGAGGAAATGCTTGTATATGCCTTGAACATGTTAATCTCAAAGACAATATATCATGTCATTTCTCTGCTTAAAACTTTCCAATGTCTTCGCTTAATACTAAAAATGAAATGCAAATCCTTTCCCTTTCCCTACATGTTAGATTCTGCGTGCTCTATCTCCCGTGTTTCTTTTTAACATATCCCCTACAAGTTTCATCATCCCTCACTCTGTTCTAGCCATATTAGCTGATATTCTGTTCCTCTAAATGGCCATGTGTGTCCCCACCTCAGGATTATTGGTTATTTCTCTGCCTGGAACATTCTGTTAACAGATGTTCACATGTTGGTGCCAGTTTCTCCCTGTCCTTATTGGTCTTTACCCAAATGTCATCTTTTCTCACCACCCTATTAAATTCCT
>NW_017732548.1:373619-381421 GCF_001890085.2 Hipposideros armiger
GAGTCAAAACAATAGGCAAGCTGTGAAGTAGAAATCTTTCCACAATTAGTTTTGATATTGAAACATTAGATTCTTCCCTTTGGGAGAACACAAGGACAATGAACTTTCCAATAAGGCAGATTTAGAAACTATGTATAAGGGTAATTCCAAACTGAAAACCAAAATGCAAAACCTTAACTTCCTCATGAGTCTGTTAAAGTGAGTGTCTGTTTTCATTATATATATATATATATATATATATATATATATATATATATATATAAAATGTTTTCATTATTTTAAAAAAAGAGAAAAAAAAACAACAACAGTAAGAGCAACATGGCCAAGTGTGCATTAATATATTAGCAGAGAGAATAATAAATAGAATTTTGATCTAAGTAACTTAAATACAGAGCAACGTAAAGAAAGAAGATTGGAAATGAAAGGGAAAGGGCAATAGAAAAATTGGCCAGAAGAAAAGTAAAGACAAAAAAAGAGAGAGAGAGGGTGATTGGAAGATGTTCTATTGCTAACTTTGAAGATGAAAAAAGGAGACAAAAGCCAAGTGGGTGACCTCTAGAAGCTAGAAAAGGCAGAGAGACAGATTTCCCTGCAGCCTCCAGAAGGAATGTAGCTCTGCCAACACCATAATTTTTAACCACTGAGACTAAATTTTGGCCTCTGATCTCTGCAACTGTAAAACAATAAGTTACTATTGTTCTAAAGGCACTAAGTTTGCGGTGACTTGTTCCAGCAGTATTAGGAAAAACTAATACATAAAAAAAATACCAGTATGAATTAAAGTTTGAAAATTCATTAGAAATTAGAAAGACCTTAAATCCACCAGACTAGTATTCACTACCTTCATCTAAGCAGCTTCTCTTTCTGACACCAGAAAGACCAATGTCTCTCCTAATATTAAACCCACATGAAAATTGCAGTGAGCCTGTAATGTTTTCATTGTGACACAATTCCTTGAATAAGCTAGAGAGTAGTAGTCAAATTGCCCGTTAGTGGTTTCACATCATCTCTCTATAACAATATTCTGCCACAGTGAGCTGCATACAGCAGGGCCTTTACAGTTCTGCAGTGGAATTTCATCCCTAATGGTGATCCACCCTGTTACACAGATCCCAACTGTAGTCACTTACTGGGGTGAGGGTCTGCAAATGGGTGTATTCTTATTCCAAATACATGCAGTGGGTCCTCTGAATGGAAAGCAAATAGAAGGGCAATAGAAATGGTGAACCCTCTGCTCTATGCCATTTCTTCAAGGTGATGGTGGGAGTGAGCCAGGTGGTGCTGAAAACAACGGAAGCTCAAGGGAAGCCATATTGTAACAGGAAGAGAGGTAAAAAAGGGAAGTGATGTAAAGGAAAGAAGACCTGAGAAGAAGTGACACATCACATCCAATCTTACTTTTTTGTGCATTGAATACAATTTGCAAATTACTAGCGAGGAATTGGAAAGAATTTAAGCCTACAATATTCTTTGATGTGATTAACTATAAATATGCGTATGCCTATTCCACAGGAAAATTCATCACAGTATTTCTTTAAAAACAAGTTCCCATGGTGTACAAAGTCCAAACAGTACATGCTTTGCACAGTTGTTTTATGATAACTAATATTTAACCAGTTACTATGGATTTAATGCAAATGAGGAATTGATTTAGGTGTGCACAAGTTTCAGTTAACTCAGTGCCAATGCAGAGCAAGGGCTGCCTGCATTATTTATTTTACTATCATCTTTTAATCAAGAACCATACACTCATTAAGATGAGGAAGCCTGTTGCAACAATTACATGAGCACTGATTTATTAAACATCTGCTGTATTCCACATGCTATGCTAGATATGTAACATACATTTATGTCATTCATCCTTCTTTGATATCCATAATATACTTTCTCACACACATCAATTTTTCACAAAGTCTATAAATTTTCTAGAGCTAATAAGTCAGAATTAAATAAAATTAAACTTTATTGTAGCTTTCTTGTAAACAATATTGATTTTTTAATCTTCTGCCCATCTCGGTTATGTATGCAAAGAAGGAATCACTCAGAGCAATGGTGGAATGAAACCACCACACATTTTAAAAAGCTGCTAATTCAAAGTTGAACTCATTTTATTCTGAAGGTGTCTCTGACACATCCAGATTCCAAATTTATGTTTATCTTTATATTTCCAAATGCTAGGATACAAGAAAAAGAGAAACATTTCTCTACCCACAGTACATCCACGCATTAAGCATGGATCATGCAAAGTTAAGGTTAATAATTGGTTGCCCATGTTTACAGCCAGAGCACAGATATAAGGATGAAAATAGAGAAAGTTCATAACAGTGCAAGCCATGGCACTAGTTGCATGGGGGACAAAAGCAAAACAGATCTCAAGGTCTTGGGATAGAGTGTTTAGGCAGGATAAAGTCCTTGGTGTCATGGTTCCCAAAGGTTTCACACCCAGGAGAACATGCATGCTGTTTTCCAGGACAAAGGCTATTGAAGAACTTACAATTTCATGGAGAAATTAGTCAGGAGACTCCAGCATAGGGAGAGAGGTGGGGTAGGTAGGTAACAAAACTCAAGCCACTTATGGTTTAGTTTCTTAGGTGCTCCAGGCAAAGACGATGAGTTTGTATGAGGAGCCACCCATGGGTGGGGAGCAGTTATTCTCATAAAATGAATACAGTCAACATTATTGAAACAGTGAAGTAATGTCATTAACAGAGTTCAATGTATTTCAGGGAGCTGAATCAAACCAGACTATCAAACACTTTTAGGAATGAACTATCAATTAGTTAAGCTTCTAACTAGATCAAATTTACTTTTCATTAAGAAAGAAACCAGCCTTATAAAAAGATCCAGCTCTAGAAATGTTTTAAAAACAGATACTCTATAAACAGTTGTGATATAAAGCAATGCATCTATGTTTACCTAATAAAAAAGGATCAAGCTTGATTTTCCTTTCCCATTCTGCACAAAAGCCCTTATTCAGAACAAGCTCGGTGTGTCATAATGTAAAGATTGGAGCAGTGGTTCTCACAGTGTGGTCCCTGAACCAATAGCATTATCATCACCTGGGAAGTTATTAGACATGAACAGTTGACGTTCCACCCCAGGTTTACCTAATCAAAAACTTTGTGTGGGGGGGTGGGGTTCAGCAATTTTTATTTTAACAAGGGCTTCTAGGTAATCCTGATGTACTCTAAAGTTTGAGAACAACTGGATTAGACTGCAAACACAGGAGTCAGAAAGTATTTTAAGGTAAAGTCTACTGTCCCCATCACAATTCCTTAAGCCTGGAATTATAACATGAAAGCAGTCATAGACGACGTGTACATCAATGTCCCTGGTTAGAGTTCAATAAAACTTTATTTACAAAAAAGAGAGTAGGTTGGATTTGGTCCACAGGCTGTAGTTTGTTGACTCTTGCAAGGATAACCTTTCTTACACTTGTCCCTCTCCTGCCTTGTTCATTTTCTGTTTTCATTCTTTTCTCCTTCCCTCATCTCATCTCATCTACTTAGCATGCCTTTTTTTCCTATTTCTCTATTTTTTTTTCTTTCGTTCCCATTCATCACCTCCTGTGTTTACTCAGTTTCCAATTCATCTTTCCTCTCCCCCTCCTGGCACTCCCATTTCTCTCGCCAACCCCTCTGTCTCTTTACTCGTTGACACAGCCAAGAATGCACATTCTTCCACCATCTTCCCTCACTCCTTTCCCTTTTTCACCGCCACAGGAGGATGGTTACCCACTCCCATAATAAATTCAGGAGTACATTGCTCATTGGGAAAATCTAATACAGAAGTGCTAATTCCTGTGTCTTGTATTATTAAGGAAAGAAATGTCAGTCTTTTCTGTAATGAAGCTATTTCCATGTATCATCATTAGGCTCAGGAAGCATTGTGTAGGCTACCTTGGTGACATTTGTAGATATTATAGCAATTGTAAAATTGGAGAACTTCTCTTTGTTTCTTTGTGTTTTTCTCAAAGCAAGTCAGAACTCAACCCAGGTGGTGTTTTTGTGTTTCCAGGTTTAAAGGAATTTGATCTTTATCACAGTGAAGACCTGAATTATAAATATAGGAAGAAGAAAAAGTCCTACTTTTTAAAATATGAAGTTATTCACTTGGGGCATTATATTTTTCTTAACTTTTTGGATACATTGGCAGAATAAGTATCAGGCCTTCTGATCAGGCAAATGATAAGTTTCCTTGTGAAATACCATGATAAGAATTTGTCACCATGACAAGCATACAAAATAAGACAAGCATGTCCAGAAACCTTGCTTACAAATAACCAAATAGCCTAATATGAATAAAGAAAATATGGGAAAGGAAATGAATCTCTGAAGTATATTTGTAATATTTTATTAAAATAAGTCTTTTTACCCTTCTGGTAGATTTTGAGCATATTTTGTTCTCAATTACATTTTTAAAGATGTAATTAAAATTATAAATGACATAACACTAGCCTTTCAAATTATTTCTTAACATTATATCAGGAAGCCATAGGACTGTCACATGCACTTTCCAGTTGTGGGACCAGGCTGTTCCCTGAGGGGAGGTATCCTGCTCCCCACTCATCAGTAGGTAAGATCAAACATACTAGCTCTTCTGACTCCAGTCCCTCAGAATAAAAGCTATTATTTTTTTTTACTTTGTGACCCTGAGAGACCTTAGGCTGGGGTTAAATACTGATATGACTTTGAATCTGCAGATGGACGCTAACTCAATACAACTGCACTTTTTGAGAGACTAGATAAAGAATAAGCTATTTGAAAGACAGAAAAATCCTTACATGGTTCTTAGCACAATGCTTGACACATGGCAAGCAATTATTAACTATATTAATAAATGAATCAATGAATGGATGGACCCCTGAGGGTCACAGAAAGGCTGCATGATTTAGGACTTTAACATAATATACATCTTTATTATTTGTAGGACACAGTTTCAAAATTGAACCCAACATCATAATAAGATCAAAAACTAACAATGGATATAGTAAATTCAATGGATGGTAAGTACATTGAATCATACTGTATTATATTCATAAGCCTTATAAAAATAGATAAATATTGATTAATAAAACTAATAATATTTATTGTTATAGGCTCTTTATCTTGGTGTCCTCAAAAAATCTAGCTATTACACATTGTCATCCATAATATCAAGCACTGAATTTATTATCCACAAAGCGAATCCATCCATCATCTCTTCAATAAATATTTACTGAACAAATACTCTGTGTTTGGCACTGAGTAAGATACTAAGTAAGGTTCATTCTTCTATTTAAATATCAAAAAATATAACTCTGGGTTATGTGTGTGTGTGTGTGTGTGTGTGTGTGTGTGAGGGGGGGCAGAGAATGAATGTCTGGTTTCAAAGCTCATCACGCTTTCATTAAACAAAATGCAGATAGAAGTCATTTGTTTTCCTGAATTGTCAGAAAAATTATGTATAAAAATAACATATGTTTGGAAACAAATAGTAAAACACTGGTTTTAAAAAACGTCATGGTTTGTAGATAAAGTAAACAATCATCATTTCATATGAGCCCCATAACAGTCTTATAAAGTAGGCAGGGCAATGGTTATACCCATTTTGCAGATAACTTCAGAGAGAACAAGGAGCTTGCTCCAGGTCACGTGAAAAATAAAATACCAGAGGTGGAGACAGAACTACATGAAATATGACATGAATGAAAACAGTGCGATCAGCTAAGTTTCAGTATATTTTGGAGTGAACAGACTGAGAGTGTGAAAAACAGGTACCATTTCTGGTTTTCGTGTTGATGCATTGAATCACCAGAGGTCAATTAACCTCTCTCTATGCCTCTATTTCCACATCTACCAAATTGAGAATAATGGGCTTTGCCACCTCACAGGGCACAAGGAAGATTAATTAGATAAAGCTTGTGGGGCCGGCTGAGTGGCTCAGTTGGTTAAGCGCTCGCTCAAGGGAGCAAGCTCTGAGCAACAGTGTGGTCGCCGGTGTGATTCTGAGCCCAAGCTGAGCGGCCGCTGAGCTGTTGGTAGGATGGCTCAGCTAAAAAAAAAAAAAAAAAAAAAAAAAAAAAAAAANATTGGTTATTTCTCTGCCTGGAACATTCTGTTAACAGATGTTCACATGTTGGTGCCAGTTTCTCCCTGTCCTTATTGGTCTTTACCCAAATGTCATCTTTTCTCACCACCCTATTAAATTCCTTCCTTTCAACTTCTATCTTTTAAACTTGTTTATTTTCTTGTCATTTCACTTATTATCAGTAACTAGGCTGTTTATTTATTTGCTTGCTCAGTTTTTTAAATTGCTCTTCCATTAGAGTGCAAGCAACAAATAGGTAGAGAATTTGTCTGACTGATCTCTGTGTCACAGTGTCTAGAATGGTATCTGGCATATAGAAACTTCTCAGCCATTATTTCTTGAATAAACTAGTGGGTGAAAGAACATCAGAATGGTTTAATCATTGAGCCTAACTGAAATAACAAAACCAATGTGAGTTAGCAACCCAAAAATTATGTGTGTCCCAAGTCATTTTCCATGACAATGCTTGACATGGTTTTATTTTATGCTAAGCAGCCTGTAGTTGCTCTCTCTTCATGCATCACCCAGGCTTTGATGACCAAAATCATGATGATGATATTAAAGGAGAAATGATGCTACATTTAAATTAAAATTTTAGAAACAAATAACTCTGTATAGTATAATATAATCTTTTCTTGAGACACTTAAAAAAGCACCTGTGTCAGAATTATATCATGGTCAATTCAGACTACAATATTGTTTTCAGTTCTATAGACAGGTAGGCTCCTGGGGAGGTCTCTCTAGGTATAGAATCCCAGGATGGAAAATTGAGATTGTAAATGGCCAGGTTGCAAATGGTCTAGATTCTTTATTTTTATTCATCTACTTCTCTCACCATAAAATAGGACATACATTAACCTCATTTAAAGGTTGTTCAATTAAGTATATTTTCATTTTTATTACTTTTTTTTTCTAGACTTAGTTTCCTTGTTTGCATTTTCTGGTTTCTGTTATATCTGGAAATACCACATAGAGTAATATAAACATGTCATTCTTCCAGAAGATAATGTGCCTGACATCTCCCTACATCTTATACTTGTGATCAAGTTGCAGGAAATGTACCGCTGACAATTTGAGGTGGGATAGAGAAATTCTGAGGGAAGTAATGGAGGACTGCTTTGGCCACCCAGTTTAAAAAGCAAAGCTTGGGTTACTCATCTAAAGTAGATTATGCTTAGTCCCCCATAAACATAGCAATTCCAGCTTGTACAAACCTTGTTCATTCATATTTAGATCATCACATTTGTAGATATGTAAAATAAAGGTATATTTATTTTAGGATATCTTTCTGGATATTTCATATGGAAATAAGATCGGACCTCTCAAAACCACTGACCATACCTAGGAAGTGCCCTTACCTGTCTTTAAATACTGCATCATCGATCCCCTTCCTACGAAGCAGATCTCGTGGGCCATAGGGTGTGTCTTTGCATTTAGAGTCTGTGTCACAGAGTAGGGTTTGCAGGAACGGGAAGAAGCCAGTACTGGGAAGGTTTCGAGGTGCAAGGTAACCTGGAATTAAAAAACAAACATTAATTACATCACTGTGACGTTTGCCTGGGAAGAGAAAGAGAGGCAGTAACTCTGTTTTGTGAAATTATTGTACCTGCTGGATTATGACTGTCTGGGTCCCCTATGTAGCAAAAGAATTTAAAATTCCATGAATCTCTCTTCCTGGGATTTATTCTAAGGAAATAGTTGCTAAAGTGTTTTCTAGAGTGTTTTAAATATAA
>NW_017732548.1:388666-390800 GCF_001890085.2 Hipposideros armiger
TCTGAGCCCAAGCTGAGCGGCCGCTGAGCTGTTGGTAGGATGGCTCAGCTAAAAAAAAAAAAAAAAAAAAAAAAATGCTTGTGTAAGGTGCTCTGAAGAGGAAAGGCCCCACAGGATCATGAGTTACCTTTGCTCATCAGTCTGCTGTTGTAACATTTGTCTTATTTTCCACACAGTGTCTGAGGCCTTGCTGCTCTGCCTGGTCTCCCATCTCTGTGCCTTGAGCCAATGAATGGTGAGCAGTATTGCATGACGTGTTTCTCTCCCTAGTAATTCATAATATGTACCTGTAACAACTGGTGTAGTACTTCAATTACTGCTTGCTCAGTGGGTGTGGTGCCATGACACATTCTTCCTAATTCTCCCCAGGCAAGTCTTGCTTCATAGTGCAGGTGCTTTTCCAAGTTCAAATCCATTGGCAAAAAGGTAAGCTGTTTTGGCCCGTGAGAGCTGAAGCAAGGTGCCTAACCTTTCAAGCAGTGGGTAAGGAGATCCCGTTCTCAAAATGTGGCACCTGTATGTGTTTAATGATTCGGGCCACAGAGAATAAGAATAAACCTTGGGCCATGTGAGATGTTGCCCTACATGCTGGGATATTTCCCACACCCCTACATCTCCCAGGATGTCTTCCAAGTACCATAGCCAACAGATTTTGAAAGGTGCAAAAAGTGCCCCTGTGGAGATAATTTTGGGACTCTGGGTATGACATGGCAGGTGCAAAGGAAGTGGAGAAAGATTCTTCCTGCCTTCTTCATATTTTTGGCTTATTACCATTATTAATATTTTAAGATAAGAATATGAGGCGGTTTGGACTCAGGGCCTTGCTATCGCTTTGGATGTTACCTGTTTGAAGTTAAAGTGCACACTTGAATGGAAGGTCGGCCCAAAGGGCTCTGACCCACCTTCCTGAGCTTCCAGATTGAACGTGCCTCCCTCTTTTCTGAATGTGAAGTAGGTCCTGTTGGGTGATGGATCCCAAAGGCCATGGCCTGATCTATTTCAACTGTAAACAAAATGGTTTGATTCAAGGCTTGGAGACATTAACAGTAACACATACATTCTAGATAATCAACTCCCACTTGGACTGAATCTGGAAAAGTTTAAAAATAAGAATCTCATTAATACAATTCAAAATATTCCCACCTGGCGAGGAATGTTGAGTCCTATTGCTCATCTTGGGCGACAGGGGTCTGTTTGTACTGTTAGATGGGGGTCTGCTTATATTTTGCTTGTCTGAAACTTGTCTTTCAATAACCAAGACTCACAATTTTATTCTAAAAAATCCCTCTGCCACGGCCATTTGCAAACACAATCTTGGCGACTGCTTTATTTCCTTCTAAATCTAAATTAGCTAAAGGAAAAATGAACCCTAGATCCTGATTTCATTCTAGAACATTCTTCCTATAAAACTTAGTCTCCTAATTCTCCTTAGATGCGGCTGACCAGGGAAGTGTCCTATGACGTCTGAGGCAGGGCTGATATGAAGCTGAACATACACTGGTGTGACTGGGCTAGATGGGTTGGTGCTGGTGGGCTGAGAGCTACTGCACTGAGCCCCATCAGTTGCAGCCCCTCCCCTGAGACATCCCCCGTACCCTCCTTCCACAGATCCAGCCACCAGTTAACATCTAGCAAAGAAAGGGGGGACTCAGGATGAATGGCGCTTTCTCCAGTGCCACCACATTTTTCTGATTTGTGATAAAAGCGCTGTGTTAGTCGTTAACCACATTGCTTCTCTCCCAGCCATCTAGACAATTAACTCCCAAAGCCTGCACTGGGGGAATGAAATTAAGAACTGAATCCTCTCCCATTCAGCACAGTCTCCAATGTGATGTTGGGAGTTAGGGAAGTGGGAAGTGGGGGAGCATCAGAATTTGCAAAACCAGACTCTGGGGCCAAATGAGTTTAGGAAACTAAACTCTATCTTCTGTTCTGGGAAAGCCAGAATGTATTTGTATATTAAAGGCTCTGAGAAGTTTTTCAGTAACAAACCTGAATAACTTTGGTTACTTCACATTTCCATATATGTGAGCACAGAATATTTTTTCTTTCTTTCTTTCTTTCTTTCTTTCTTTCTTTCTTTCTTTCTTTCTTTCTTTCTTTCTTTCTTTCTTTCTTTCTTTCTTTCTTTCTT
>NW_017732548.1:390935-456460 GCF_001890085.2 Hipposideros armiger
CTCTCTCTCTCTCTCTCTCTCTCTCTCTCTCTCTCTCTCTCCCCTTCTTCTTGTTTTTAAAGATAATATCCTGGGAATGAATATTCCATGGAGTAAACTTTGGGGAACAGTACCTTAGCCCGTGATCTCACATATTCCCAACTGCAAAGGGACCTAGAACTAAAAATTTATTTATCTTCCCCCAGGAGGAAACTTTTTACATAAGGAAATATTTTGGCTTTGAGTCTTAATGTGCTAAAACTTACTTAAAAGCTGCCATCTGACTAATTTGGCTTAGATATAGCTGTTCAGCAAGCACCTTAGAATTTATTTGTGGGAGTCCATTAAAATTGTGCATCACTATTATCACTATTTGTGGTAACCCTTCAGCAAAAGTTGTCTCAGACATTGCTTGAGAAGAGAATTTCATCCCCGAAGGATTTGGGGAGGCTTATACAAATACATACGCTATAATGGGGGAAAATAACATAATGAGGAAATCAGAATGAGAGCAAACAAGGATAGGAAAAAACAAAGCCATCATAATAATAGGTGCCACATGTCTGTGTGGTATTAGAGATTGGCTGTAAATTTAAATCTGAATGTCCTAAGGAACTAAAGAAATGAGAATTTACCCAGTTCACAATGTCCATAAAATAAAATAAAAATAAATATAGTGGTATTGAGGTATAGCTTTTCCTGTACAGAGAGAAACCATACCTCTCAGTCACCAAGAACTTCAGTGGGTCCTAGTGTATCTGCCCCAACCCACAACAGGAGCCCAATGAAAGTGACCCACCATCCCAGTGACCCATCCTTAATGGGGAGTGACCCAATCTGAAGGTGCTGGCCACTAAGAGGCAAAGAGTGGGGAGAAACTGAGGGGCTAGTCTCTCTGTACCACTTAGGAAAGGGTCACTGCCAAGTTGAGGCACCACCATGATGGTAGGGTATGCAGAATACTGAGCAAGACAATGAAAATAGTGTAAAGTTGTTTGGTGGTTAGTCAATTTCTCAAATATTTGTCTTTCTGGTGACTGGGCTAAATTATGAGTTGTTTCCAGGAGCTACATATTGGCAAAAATTTTAAGAAATACTCTAGTGAGCGAAGTTCTGGACAAGAGTTGGAAAGCATCCTTCTAATCCCAGTTTTGCAAATGATTTATTTTGTAGCCAAGAACTTCTACCTCGTCATTTCCTCACTTACACAGGAAAAATAAATCTGGACTACCCATCCATCACAACAATTACATGGAGAACACTCTCCTGTAAAAGGAAATTAACCATGTTAAAGTATTAAGCACTTAACATAAGATAAAAAGTATGATAAAAAATTAAAATGTAATCTTAGTAACCCATTAAGAGTAATGATTTAGAGAAAAAGATTTAGATAATCACCCCTATAGAGGTATGTTACTAACAACTATTTTTTCCATTCAGAAACTTGACTCCATTATTATTACAGAGAATTTTGTGTATTATAGTGTAAAAATAAAAGCCAGTGAAATATATTGCTAGGATCATTGTATAGGGGGGAAAAAACCCCATAAAGGCAGAAGCTTAGTCAGTTTTGTAATTCAACAGTCTATTCACATGGGAAGAACAGGGTCTGGTTCTGGGTCCTATCACTCTTCAACAGCTTGTGGAATATTTAGGTCTTTGGTATTCATATTCTGTCTGTTTACAAATGATAGGTGTGACAGCCTGCCAGTGGAAAATGTAGGTCACAACCTTTTCTTTCAAGCAGTACTACTACTGGCAGGTAGCAACCTCATCTTCTTGTCAGACTTGACTTTCTCCCAAACCATAGATTCTCTCACTAAGACCTCTGCCAATCAGAAACAGACGATTTAAGTAACCTGTGACTTGCTTTGTAACCCTCAACGTATTACTAGCCTTCTCCCTCCCTTGCTGTAGAATCACTTTTCCTCAAGGCTACCATCTCATTAGAAAGAACAAAAACACAGAGAAAAATTCCCCAGTGGCATTCTCCTAAGTTGTAGAGCCAAAAAAACACTAACATAGCAATTAGTATTGTCTATTTTGTCTAAGAAAAAAAAAAAGGTCTTTTGTTTTTCTGAAAATGCTTCAGACAAACACAAATTGAAATCACGAGGTTTCATGTTACACTTACCAGATTGGCAAAAGATTAAAAAGTCTGACAACATCAAGTGTTGGGAAGGATATGCCTGAGTGAGCACCATCATCCCATGATGGGGAAAAAGTAACAGTAACGCCACGGTGGAAAGCATTGGGCCACATTCAACAGAGTTTAAAATGTGCAGGGCTCTAGGTATACGTGTGCCCAAAGAGTCATGAAAGACTATCCATCACAATACTATTGGAAATAAATTGAAAAAAGAACCAAGATACTCACGGCAAGACCATGGGTAAATAGACTGTGACACATCTAATGCATGGAGTATGTAATTAAAATGAGTACACCGAAGCATCATAAACCAACAGAGATAAACGTACACAATGCAATGCTGAGCAAAACACAGTGTTCAAGCCAAAAAGCATAATGCAAAGGGATGTTCGATAGGGGTACTAAATATTTACACCAAGTTTAAAAACCTGTGGTCAAAAGGTAAAACCTTCCAGTTATAAAATAAATAAACCCTGAGGATTTCATGCATAGCATGGTGATTATAGCTAACAATATTGTATTTCACATTTGAAAATTGCTAAGCGAGTAGGTCTTAAAAGTTCTCATCACACAAAAAAAATTGTAACCATGTGAGATGATGGACGCTAACTAAACTTACTGTGGTAATCATTTCACAATATACACATATATCGAATCATTATGCTATACACCTGAAACCAATATAATGTTATTTGTCAATTATATCTTAATAAAACTGGGGGGGAAACTTACAGTTATACTAAGAGAAATGTAAAATGCATGTTCAGAGCAGCACTGTTCATAATAAGAAAAGAAGAAAAAGAGCTACTTGATTAAACTACATAGCGAGGAAATTATTAAAGACACTCTTCTAAAAAGAAAAAAAAATAGAATACTCCCTGATTCCTGACAATACCCATTTCAGAACAAAGCCCTGCTTCCTAGCACCCTCCTCAATTATCACCCAAAATCCAAATCCTATAGCGTGTTCTTTTTAATACCCTCTTACTGACATACACCACAGTTCCCCATGGTGTGAACTCTCAGGAGTTGCAAGGAGTAAAGACACAACTGGCTCAACAACAACAAAATTAAATAAAATCCAGAAACCACAAAATTTTTGAAAACCTGCAAAGTACTATTATGTAAGTAGTCAAGTATATAAATACGTAGCAAAAAACATAAAGGAAGCATGGAAATCTTACACACTGAATTAATGATAACAGGTTCCTTCAGGAAGAAAAGAAGGGAGGCAGGCAGGAAGAGAGAGAAATTGATCGGGGAGGTTTACACAGGGGCCTCAGTGGTCTCTTGATGTTTGATTTCTCTTAAACAAAACAGAACAGAATTCTGAAAGACACATGGCATAAAAATATTACGGTTTGATAAAACTAGGTAGCAGACACATGAATGTTGGTGTCATATATAGGCTTGCCCATGTGTTTGAAATACTTCACACTTTTCTTTTTAATGATGATATACTGGAATGACATTAGACCTTAACCAGGAGGTTTTAGTTACGGAAAGGTACCAGAGAAAACTCTTGATAACGTAATCTTACCTACAAGCCAGTTCAAAAATAGCTTTCTAACAAGGCTCTCTGGGTGGATAAATCCCATCCACTGTTCGCAAATGTGGTCAGTCCTTGACCTAGGTTCCTTTGCCCACTGTCCTCCTGGCCCTGCTTGTGATGACACTAGCTGGGAACCTCTTCCAGAGAGACAGGGCTAATTCCGAGCTCATTACATGCATGGGCTCCAAACTGTTTCGTTATGTATCACCTCTGTCTTCTCTCTATAGAGCCTCATCTGCTATTATGTTTACCCCATTACCAGGCTTAATTGAGTCTTTCCAGAGTTTCTCATAATCCTCCGAACTTGTTGTTGTTGGCAAATCCGTGCCGTTTATTTGCCTTGCTTCTGAATTATTAATAAATGTTTTTAGATTGTTTCTAGATTTCTGAAAGGCATCTCACTGTTCACACTGATCGCCGTGCTCTTACTTTATATATTTGCTTATCTCAACTGTGTTTTTGGAGTTCTCCTGGGATCTGACTTTTCATCTGTTAGTTAGTTATCACTCAGCTTATTTAGAAGACCCTTCATTCTGAGCCTTGGAGAGCACAACAAAGTCCCCAACACTGGTTTTCCTAAGTGCAAATAGTTAATTCTTTCAAGGAAATGCAATAGGTTAGAAAGACATCATGTAATTTATGAAAATGGCACCAAGGGAGCGGCCTAGGCAGCCATTTTTTTTTTTCTGCTAAAGAGAAAATTTACTTCCACCTAATGTGAATTCCCATGATCTCTCTCCTCACATTTAAAAAAACAGGTTAGCCATTAGCCAGCTGGCAGCTCTTTAAAGGTATTCTCACAATTAATGGTAAATGACAGAGCTTTACTAGTGGGTCGGTTGCATATTGCAGTCTCTTCAGGTTTTTAAAAACGGTAACCAAGAGAAGCAATGCCCTTACATTCCCGCAGACTCCTACAGCTTTTATTGCCAAATTCAGGTCAGCGGTCTCCACCATTGCAGGCACAAGAGTAACTCAAGATCATGGTGCATGGTTCTCAGTCTTGACTACCTGAGAGAGTGTTGATTCAACAGACTCCTCTGACTTTACCACATTGATGTTATCGTAAGATTGTAGTTACTCTTGTAAACTGTGGGCAATGTTGCCTTCAAATCCCTTCTTAATTTTAAAAGTCCTAGTTCTTATGCAGCCCTGCTGATGTTCGCCTTTTGTTGCCCTTTCTCGGGTAGGTAATGTTTCAATATGTGTATCTACCTCAGCTAATGTGACATCATTACTCCTTCATTCAATCAATTCACCTTTTATGGACCTAACATGGAAATGCTGTTGGTGGACAAGAGAACTCTCACCGTCTCTACCGTAGGAAGACTAATGAGAGGAGAAAACACGGGGTTCATCATGTTAGCAAAACAAACCCTTGTCACCCCATCTTTATTTGGGGCCATTAATATCTGTGACTAGCTCCTAATTGACACAATAGCCTCCAGGCAATAACCCATCGTTTCTATTTTGTAACTGCCTTCGAGGAGTAGACGTCTTTGAGGCAACAATGAAATGAAATCCTCCCCATAAGTCCAATCATTCAACTGGAATGTGAATCAGCACACGAACTGGGTAAGTAACGAAGTTTTTGTTTCTTCCCTTCTTGTCCCTTTTTATGTGTATTTAGTGGACTTTTGTAGCAGCCCCTTTTGTGTCTGAGGCAAGCAGGTGCTTTTATTCTCTTAGCCTAACGATGTGGGGAAAGACAGAAGGATGTGAAAAGTCTTCAAGTGCTTTGTCTTCAGAGATAATAGATACTAAAATTGCGTTCCTCACACCCTTCTCTCCTCCCAGTTCAATACCTGGAAAGGGTGAAGAAAGCATAAAGCTGTGCTGTAACACAAAAGAAAATCCTCCTGTAGATAGCGGTGGGTCTTTTTTCAGAAAAAGGTGCCCAACTGTATAAGCTTTAGAACCTGAAATCATAGCACTTTCTTTCTGGCTCTGAGACAATAAAGTATAAATGAGATGGGCCTTTCTAAATATTCAATATCAAATCATCAGTGCCAGCCCTGGAGAATATTGATAAATAATAAAAATGAAACATAGGAGAGATCTGAAAGCTCAAACTAATCTCCAATTTTCAAATATCAGAATTGGTACAACTTGACTGACTGTTTGTTATGCTTAAAGAAACAGTGAAGTCTGACTAAGTCCCATTAATTTCTTCAATACAATTTTACCTTTTACTGATCATTGTCTTCCTTGTTTTGTATCATCCACATCAACAAATGAGTTGCCAGCTTTTGCTGATTGCTACTAAACAAATGCAGGTTTCCCCATAAGCACCAGACTCTTTTGAATTATTATTCCTTTTGCTAATATTGCACAGCTCTTAATTTTGTGTCACTTAAAACATGTTTAGAAAAAACTTAACAGAAACTTCAAGTTCAAATGACTTTCAACATTAAAAAAGGCTGATGAACTCAGGTACAGTATAAAAAGTTGGGAAGAAAGGACAAATGGATAAGTGAATAAACAGATGACCACAATTTATTCTATTATTAAGATGCACTTCTTCATGTGACATATTTGTGTCTTTTTTTTTTTTTTTTTTTAAGCTGAGCCATCCTGCTACCTGTTGGCAGCTTAGCGGCTGCTCAGCTCGGGCTGGACACGAACCGCGGTTGCTCAGAGCTCAAACTCTTGAGCGAGCTCTTAACCAACTGAGCCACTTGGCCGGCCCAGTGTCTAATTTTTATAATGACTCTTCTGAGTGGAGATTTTCTTTCCTATAGTAATTCAAAGAATCCTGCCTATATAGTTGGAAAGTCTGTTTCACATCTTCATTTTTACATCATTTTTCTTGCTTGTTTATGGAGTGAGGTCCTCAATTAATACCTTTACTGTAGTTTTAAAAAATTCCTTTAAAAAATAAAAGTGGATACCCCCCTTAAGATATAACTAAAAAAGTCCGAAATTTAAAAGGCTTTATTTATTGTAGAACTAAGACATATTCCTAATTAAATTGCATAATGCTTTAAAATATACACGTTTAAATCTAAGAAACAAGTACCCTAGGCTACTTCAAAGAGGAAAATTACTTATTTACACTTTGTAGATTAAAAAAGGAAGACACTGCAGGAGTCAATGATATGCTGAAAGCAGCCCGGTCGGTGGACATGAATAGCATCCGTCCCTTCCCGCGGCCGGGGGACTGCTCCACTGTGAAGACAAGATTATACCCTCAGTGCTGCAGTCCACTCAGTGACTCATTTTTCCTGCTTGGGGCAGTAACTGGGCTTCATGCAGACAGTACTAGAAATACCAGGTAGCCCTCCAAAGGAGTTCAAGTCAAGCCCTCTCCTTTCCCCTTAGAATCATATTATGTTTAATATTTTCTCAAACAGTATTGAGATATTTCCCAATATTCTGATCAAGAATTGAGAATTAGGGGCCGGCCGAGTGGCGCAATGGTTAAGAACTCGCTTGGGATGCCAGAGGACCCCGGTTCGAATCCCACATATGAGGGCCAGTGACACTGCCCTCCACAGCTAAGATGCTGAACAACAGCTCAACCTGGAGCTGGGCTGCCGTGAGTCGCTGGCGACGGCGTAGGCTGCAGTCCCTGTGGCAGTGGGTTGCCATGGGTGCCGTATGTAGCCAGCAGCCAGCGTGAGCGGCCAGCAGCCGCAGTGAGCGGCCGTCCAGAAGCCGGTGACTGATCTGTCTCACCCGGGAAGAGCGCAATGATGGTGCCAACTTGGGCCAGTGAAGCAACACCCTCCACAACTAGACTGAAGAACAAAACGACAGCAATTTGTCTGTTCCCCTTCCCCCAATTCCCCAGCACTGTTCCCATCCCCCCAATTCCCCAATAAAAATCTTTAAAAAAAAAAAAAAGAATTGAGAATTAGTCCATGGAAGTTGAAAAATGCTTGGTTTATTATTAATTTTTGCTTCCTACTGTAAGCCTGGTTTTGTGCTGCTAATATCTGCCCAGGAAAAGAAAGATATCAATTAAATTTTATGTTGTCCATATTTGTATTCAAAGCTCCAGTTAAAATGTATCATATTTGGCTCTTTAGTTTACTTACCTTCATTTTTTGACAAAACGATCAAATAACAATGCAAAAAAGTGATTTAGATTTAGCATCCCTCTACCCCATTAAATAAAGGTGACCAGGTTATCACACCCTTTCTTGAATTACTTTTAGTCCCTCTTCTTTTTTATTTTGGGTTTTTTTTTTTAGCTGAGCCATCCTGCCACCTGTTGGCAGCTCAGCGGCAGCTCAGCTCAGGCCGGGAATTGAACCACTGTTGCTCAGAGCTCAAACTTCTTGAGCAAGCTCTTAACCAACTGAGCCACTGAGCTGGCCCTTGAATTACTTTTAGACATAGGGATACTCTGACAACACTATTTTATAATTCATTGCAGAAGCTAATATTTAAAATTATACATTTAAGTATATGGGTATATATATTTCATTATATATTTTGTATATTTGTGTGTGTGTGTGTGTGTGTGTATCTTTAGGAGAGCCCAAAAGAATGCAAGAGGGAACATTGAGACAGGGAACAAAAAGGGTGCTCAGGAAGATGAGGTTCAGCATGTAGTTTTGTTCCCTTATAAAATAAATAAAGGACCTTGAAGTTTCTAACACAAAACCAATATTCGAAAGGCACTGGACATTGTTTTGTTACTGGACTATTAGAATTGTCCTTATTAAGAGTGTTACACAGTTGTGTAGACCTCAAATGAATATGTGAGGCCCTCTTCTCGAGTCCATATGCAGTTTTGTGCTATGTAGGCTCTACCCTGAAGTTGTTCAGTTCTTCCTGGCCGTTTAATGCCTTCTTTTCTGAGCGGCCTTCCCACCTTCAGGATAAAGTCCAACCCTTAGCACTGAGTAACACCTCCCACCCACCACCCTCTACTAACTTCCAACAATAGAATGTCTCTGTCACCGACTAAGACAAATCATTTTTTAAAAAATATTTTGCAGGCCGGCCGAGTGGCTCAGTTGGTTAAGAGCTCGCTCAAGAGTTTGAGCTCTGAGCAACAGGGTCCCCAGTTGGATTCACAGCCCAAGCTGAGCTGCCGCTGAGCTGCCGACAGGTGGCAGGGTGGCTCAGCTAAAAAAAATAAATAAATAAAAATAAATAAAAAATATTTTGCAATCAAACTTTTATAACTGTGCCACAAAGCTCATCGAAAAACAGGTCCGAGACAGTCAGCATCCCTTGTTCAAGCACTTAACTTCTCACCGCTTCCAGTAGGCTGATGGCTTTAGGGCTGAACTGAGGGAAAAGGAGAGTCTATGGCCTGTAAAGAGTCAATGAACAAGGCTTGTATTGCTATGAAGTTCCCTCTTAGGATTTAAATGTAAGACCGAAAACCATAAAACTCCTAGAAGAAAACAAAGGCAGTAAACTCGCTGACATTGTTCTGAGTAACATTTTTTTCCTGATGTTTCATCAGGCAGGAAAACAAAACAAAACAAAATTAATAAACAAATGGGACTACATCAATAAATCAGCAAATAACAAGTGTTGGTGAGGATGTAGAGAAAAGGGAACCCTCATGCACTGTTGGTGCGATTAAAAATTAGTGCAGCCCCTATGGAAAGAAAACAGAGGTGCCTCACAAAATTAAAAATAGAACTACTCTATGACCCAGCAATCCCACTTCAGGATATTTATCCCAAAAAATCCAAAACACTAATTTAAAAAGATATATGTAACCCTATGTTCATTGCAGCATTATTTACAACAGCCAAGATAGAAAAGCAACCTAAGTGCCTATCGATACACGACTGGATAAAGAAGATGTGGTACATTTATACAATGGACTATTACTCGGCCATAAAAAGATCATGAAATCTTACCATTTGTGACAACATGGACGTACCTAGAGGGTATTATGCTAAGTGACATAAGTCAGACAGAGAAAGACAAATACCATTTGATTTCATTTATATGTGGAATCTACAGAACAGAATAAATGAACAAACAAAACAGAAACAGATTCATAGATACAGAGAACAAACTGGTGGTTGCCAGAAGGGAGGAGGTTGGAGGCTGGAAGAAAAAGGTGAAGGGAGTAAGAAGTTTAAATTTGTAGTTACAAAATAGTCCCAGTGATGTAAAGTACAAAATAGGGAATAGAGTCAATAATATTGTAATAACTATATATGGTGCCAGGTGGGTACTAGACTTATTGATCACTTTGTAAATTGTATAAAATTCTAACCAGTATGCTCTACACCTGAAACTAATATAAAATAATATTGAATGTCAACTGTAATTTAAAAAAAAAAAAACAAGAGTCAATGAAGAGGCTGATGCATAAAAGCCTGTGACCCACTGTTCCACACACAAGCCGCTTGCTAACTGCCTATCCTCTTGTAGTTTTGGGAATACATATAACCTGTTATATCTCCTTGAAGAATTGCCTCGAGGGGTTCTCTTTTTCAATTACTATAGCAATAACATATGTAACCAAATGTAACTATAACATGTTTTAATGCTCTTTAGCTTCAAAAGTACTTCCACAAATAACATCACATTTTAGCTTTATTCACAGAACTGTGGGAGGAAAGCATCATTTCCCCTTTTATGGATTAGGTAATAAAAGCTCAGTGACATTTGTAAATAAATAAAATGGAAACATTAAACGAGGGGTTGTGATTTTTAATCCTATATTCTCTCTACTACAGCATTCTGTTTACATTGTGTGATCTGAAAGCTGATGGAAGGCTGGAAGCCCCCTCCCGCCTCTAATTAAATCCTCTCCACCAACTTGGCAATATGATAGGCATTTCCATACAGTAATGGCTCCCTAGAGACCTATGCATTTAAACCAGATTAGCAGATTATGTTATCTGAGACGTTTAAAATATTAGATACTGACAGATCCACGGGGATCACTGTCTATTAAGCATTAAAGTGTAGAGTCACCTAGCAGAGAATAGATGTCTGTAGAAATGGATGGAGGAATGTGAAAGTTTGGAAGAGAAGGAGGTTGGGAACTCCTGAGCACAAGGCTGCCCCCAAGTAGTACATCAGAGTGAGAGATCTAGACATCGGGGTTCAGTACAAAGGTGTTAGAGAGGACCAGGATGCATCATGGGAACCAGGGAGAAAGCGTAAGAGGGTCCCACGGTCCAAAAGTACTAACTACCTTTGAACATCATAAGAAATTATATGTCAAGGTTCTTTTACACTGGACAACCAGCAAAATATTTGCAAGAACAGAGGAAAAACAATTAACCACATTCACTTGTCTTCTGGATTAGTGTAATATGGCTTTTCATTGTTTCTCTATAGTACACTAATTAGAAGTCACTTTACCATTGTGGCACCCTCTTGGTGACAATGAGGTTGAGGAGGATACTGAGGCAGAGTAGCTCACATGACATGTCAAGTGGCTTAACTTGGGTATTCAATCCCATGACAAAGGTATGTGGTATGCCATGCTGAGTGCCTTAGCTTTAAGTGCTATGCATATTTTGACCTTAAACTATCATTTCAAAATGGAAATATTTTTGGTATGGCTTGGTCTTTATGATTTTCATTCTTATTATGGGGTTTCTCTTTCTATCTTTTATCTTTCTTATAAAGAATACTTTCAATCTGCACCCAAGATGTCAATATATAATTTACATGTGAAGCATACATTGTACTTATAGACAGAATTATTTCAGACACCAAAAATGTGCAATGACCTTTCATTTATCAAATGTTAATCTGAGTGTCAACAGTTGATTGTCTCATTATTCAAATTTTTTTTAAATGGTTGCATTTGTCTTCCTGTAGCTCTTTAAAACCGAAGATTAAATATTGCAGAAGAAATTGCAGAAGCTAAGGTCAAAGACTATCTTCCACTGACCTGAAATGGCTGCAAGATTAAAGCATTTCAACCACCAAGGCTGAATTGAAACCCTTCACCATCAAAAGCTGGAGATGGGCCAGACGTTTCTTGTAAAGATTATGCCAATTGCACAAAGATCAATGTGCTCATTTGATCCTATGAGCCTGTTGACAGTTACTACTCTCCATAAAGGTCAACTTGCCTTCCTGGCAAGGTTTCATATGTGTATCCACCATCGATAGATCTGTCATAACACGGTTGGAGTAGGAACTCAGGAAATGATTGTTGAAGGGACAAATGAACAAATGAGTGAATGGCGCACTGTTTGATGCCAGTGTAAGAAGCTCGTGTTATAATGTCCAAATCTCAATTACAATAAGCTCCTTGTACTTCACATGGACTAGACTTTCACTGTGGCAAATATCAATTGAAATTAAGTGAACCAGATAAAGATTTTACAATATTTTTGGCTACAGGGTATAATGAGGATTTGTATGACTTTAGCCCAGGCCTGGACTCCACACTGGCTCCAGCTTGAGGGCTGCGTGATGTCAGCTAACTGATTTCACTTTCTCTTTTCCTCAGGGTTAAAAGTGGACAACAGCATCTACCTCCAAGTGTTATTGTCAAGGACAAATGCAGCGTTGTGTGTCAAAGGTTTACCACAGACCTGAGCACAATAAATGTTAATTCCTCATACATAAATATTTTTTATAATGAGATTGACTTCAACAAGACCTGGACTAAATTAGTTTGCTTTTATACGTAGCAATTCTGTCTCCTTCATTGTAGCATTATGTACACAAGGATAAGTTTCTCCCTTCTGTGACTTGGAATGTCACTCATTCATTCTATAAACACCTGAGCAGTTTATATTTGTAAATATATAATTCAACTAGCTGGGCACTAGAGTTCCTGGGATAAGGAGAGGAAAGTAGAAGGGAGGAGGAAGGGCAGAAATGTTCAGCAAAGCATCACTCTGCTCCTACAAGAAAATCGAAAACACATAGGCACTTGGAGAAGCAAGTAATACTGTATAATTGACAGACCTCACATATAAGTGAAAACACCATTATATGGTTTCTATTTAAAGCATAAAAGGGAATGATGGTGGTGGAAGAAGTCAGGACCCCTACACTGGAGACAGGACAATGAGAGAGCCGTCGCAACGGAAGGTGAACATGGCGAGGGAGTAAGGAATGGGAAATATTTTAAACTATGACAGGAGAGGATTTGTTCAGATAAACAAGCTTTCTGGCCACAATCCATTGCTGTTAGCAGCACTTACTGTGCACCATTTTTAGGAGGGGGCTGGCAACAACTATTGTGACTGGCCAAAGAATCCAAGAGTTCACTGACGTTGTATAGTCTATCAAGAGTTAATAGATGTTATATAGCCTATGCTTTATTTTAAAATGCATCAGGATACAGTGGGTTAAATGCATTGGTTAAGTTTAACCTAGCAACTATCCATTTTTAAAGTTAATTCTAATCTAAAATCCAGAGGCTGTTAGTCAACTTTGGAAGTTCCCAAGTCAGGAATACACAGTCCAGAAATAGTTAAATCTAAATGAGAAACTCTAGCAGGACCTGAGCCAGAATGGCACTCTAAGAAGGCAATGAATGCTTTTCCTGCCTTTGCTTCATCATCCCTGGAGTGTGTTAAATAGCAGAGGGTGTGTTCGAAGTAACTTTTCATCAGTGCGATGAGTGGTGTCCACATTTATGTGGCTTGGCTAGAAATCCTGTAAATGCACCTCTACCTGTGCATGACAGGGTGTAAGAATCAGCAAACCCAGTGTCCTAAAACCCTCCAGAGAGCATGTGTAGTCTAGGAGTCCCATTCAGCCCTATGTTCCAGCACTGGCTGGGTGCTTCTGGGGCCAACGCCCACTGACACTAAACGTATTGCTGCGTGTGCCACCAACGCACCTTTCCAGCAAGGTCCTTGTTAGAGTGCTTGCAAGGACAAAGAGCTAGGGCTTCACTGAACCTTGTGCATGCTTGCTAATAAATGTTTTTGTGGACAGCAAACTGTGAAATTCGTTTTCATTGTAAATATACCAAGTTCCAGCAAGACTGTGGGGGAGGAAACCCACAGAGCTCATTTACTCAAGTTATCAGACAATTATTAATATTGTCTACAAAGAAAAACCTAATGATCATGAAAGGCCAAATTGGCTTAGGATATTTGTAACAGATTGGAAAACATGAACAGCAAATACTTATTCAAATGGTTTACTGCAAATACAAATCTTTAGCTTCCATTTAGATCACAAATTCATTGTTTGTGCTTGCCACTGGACTGCATATTAAGAGCAAATAGAGGGCAGGCCCAGTGGCGCGATGGTTAAGACTGGCTTGGGATGCCAGAGGGCCCCAGTTCGGATCCCACATATGAGGGCCAGTGACACTGCCCTCTACAGCTAAGATGCTGAACAACAGCTCAACCTGGAGCTGGGCTGCCATGAGTCGCCTGCGATGGCTAGGCTGCAGCCCCTGTGGCAGTGGGTTGCCATGGGCTACCGTGTGTAGTCAGCAGCCAGCGTGAGCAGCCAGCAGCCGCAGTGAGCGGCAGTCCAGAAGCCGGCGACTGATCTGCCTCACCCGGGAAGAGCGCAATTATGGTGCCAACTTGGGCCAGTGAAGCAACGTCCTCCACAACTAGACTGAAGAACAAAATGACAACAACTTGTCTGTTCCTCTTCCCCCAATTCCCCAGCACTGTTCCCATCCCCCAATTCCCCAATAAAAATCTTTAAAAAAAAAAAAGAGCAAATAGAGATACGAAAAAATAAAATTCTCGTCCTAAATGGACATAGAAGCTCTCTCTGTGTGTGCATGTATGCACATGCACATGTGTGTGCTAAGCGGTTCAGGAAGATAAAAGCAAAGAGAAAAGCATGTGTCCAAACAATTACAACCGGCACAAGGCATGCTATGATGATATGGCCATATACTGGATATGCTATTAAAGGAAGAAATTTGGACTCCAAATACAATTTAGTGGTGGAAGGTAATGTGGGCAGGTGAGAGTTAGAGAAGGCAGTACCTGCCATGAGCTTCGAAGGACAAGTTAGAGCTAACCAAGAGAATGACAGGAAAGGAAGAACATAATATATGCAGAGGCATAAATGTAAGAAAGCCCTTGAGGAGACTGAAGTGCAATAAAACCCTATGATAATGCAATAACTTGAATTCAGATATAAAGCAATTGGCTCACCAGGTCATTTCATTATCATTGCCAAACAGGTTTCTGCATTTTGCATGATTGAATATCCTGGACCCCACTTACAATGCTATGACAGCATTTCCTTTTAGTCTGTTGAAAGTGGCTGAGTGTAAAGTATGTGCTTGTGAGATCATAGCCAGAGATGGTGCTGAAGAGTTAGGTCAGAACCTGATCGGAACAGGTCTTAGGTGACACACGAGAGGGTATGGATTTGACCCTGAAAGCAATGTTGAATCGGAAGGAAATTAATCACGGGAATGATGTGAATAGATGTGTGTTTAGAAAAACAACCAGATGGGTATCAATGAGAGACTGAAGGGGGCTCGACCAGGGCATGGAAACCAGGTACAAAGCTACTCTACTCACCACAGGAGATAGAACGGAGATCTAACCTAAGGCAGTGCCAGTGGAAATGCAGACAGAAGAGAGTTTCAAGAGACATGAAGAAGGAAGAATTCACAGGATCTGGTGACTGAAGACTGTGAAAGGGAAGGGAAAGGAAGGCTACTGGTTTTTTTTTGGGGGGGGGGTTGTTTTTTTTTAAGCTGAGCCATCCTGCCACCTGCTGGCAGCTCAGCGGCTGCTCAGTTCGGGCTGGACTCGAACCACTGTTGCTCAGAGCTCAAACTCTTGAGCGAGCTCTTAACCAACTGAGCCACTTGGCTGGCCCAGGAAGGCAACTGTTTCCTGCTTTGGATGAGTCAGAGGATGGAGGGCCTATTCCCCACACTATGAAATGGCCAGGGTGGGAGAAAAGGGAGATAGAAGGGTTTAGGAATAGATTTGTTAGATACTTATAACAAACACATTTCCTTCATTATTTTTTCTTCAGGCATTGAAATTAGGTTAGCCTAACCTAATGAAAAACCGTTAGGTTTCAATGGCTAGAACTGAAATGGATTAGATTCATTTATCACGAGTTGACTGGGGGATTTGGAACCCAAGCTGTCAGAAGCTTAGTTTGGGGGTATTTGTCAACAGCCCAACCTAGGATTTTAACATGTGGGAAGTGGAAACGTTCATTTCATTAAGAAAAAGGAAATGAGGATGGAGACGTTTCTAGTTAATTCCTAGCTATGATCACGCATTTGTCATTTGTAATGCTGAATGATGTTGGTGATGTGGCACAAGGGTACCTCAAATGAGTCTGAGTAGCAAACACGGAGTTGGTATTTTGGGGTAAACTTCGATGGCACATTGATTTAGTCATTCCATAAAGCATTCATTCATCAGCAAATATGTATTGAACATCTGCTAAGAGCCATGCACATTGAAAGAGCTGGGAGAGTTTGGGCAAACTTAAAATAAGAAAAGAATCAAGTCTTGGTCGGAACACTCAGAGAAGGCTTTGCTACTTCAGACTTCCACCATATAAAAGAGATGGGGTAGAAATAACTAATATAAATTAACACCTTCTCTGGCTTGATCGAATTCTTTTTAGCAATGGCTCAAGTTGTTGTTTTTACTGATGCTCACAGAGTTTCCTTACAAACTATTGGGTTGTCGGAAAAGTCATGATGTATTTTTTTCTGTTTTCTGTTGCAAAAATGCGTCGTGACTTTTCCGACAACCCAATATATAGTCTTTCTGGCTTATTGATTCATGATATTTATGTCCATTCTTCTAAGAATGGGAAAAGAGCATGTCAAAATGAAAAGTGACTGCTACTAGTCTAAAACTATTAAAAACCCATATATCCAAGAAAATCAAGACAAATACTAGGAAGAATATGATAGTGAAACAAGAGCTACCTTTTATATATTAGTGTGCAGACCAGAAAGCCTCTGACTGTTTCTGCTCTCAGAAAACATTTTCACATCAATTTACCTCTCCTGTGTGATTGTTGTCTGAGGCCCACTGGAAGGAGTAAAATTCGTTCAGATGCTGGTTTTATTAAAATATACTTGGCTTCACAACTATGAACAGTTGATGTGGCATCTTTATTGACTTCAGTTTTAAAGTACAGACTCAAAAAGAGAAACAAGTTTTACTGACAGTGGCTGTCACTAAAGATTATAAAGCTAATTTAGCATTAAGAGAATTTTTACCAAGTGTGTTTTCTCTTGGCACAATTTCACATAGATGATCTAGTACATAAGTATAGAAACCAAAGAGCAATTTATATCTTTTCACAACTCTGAGGATAATTTAGATTGGCAGAACGAAGATAAGGACCAATGATTTTTTTTTCTTTCCCCAAACACCAGGTCAGTGATTCTTAAAGCATGAACTGCAATAAACAAGTAGGATCCTTTGGGGAGTGAACAACTAATATTTTCACAGTTCTATCCCTGTGTCTTTATTTTCCTCTCTAATAGTAGCATGATATGTATAACAAATATATCAAAAGACCTGAGTTCAAGTCCAAAGCTCTTCCACTTTACTAGATGTTTAATCTTGGGCAAGTCATCTAATCATAATAATCTTTGATTGAGCACTTACTATGTGTACCTATAGACTATAGGCATCCTCTGTGATTTCACAAATTATCTTATTGTATGCTGTCTAATTTAGATGTTTTTATCTTCTTGAACTCCCCCCTAAATGCTATGAGGTAGGTACTTGAATTCTCCCCATTTTACAGATGAAGAAACAGGCTCAGAGAAGTGAAATGACTTCTCAAGGTCAAAATAGGACTTGATTTGAGCACTCTGACCAAAGGCCCATAAGTTTGGTCATTAAACTCTATTCATCTCTCCAAGAGTTTTTATTTTCTCATCTATAATGGAAATCATAATAATGAAACTCAGAGCTTTTACAAGAATTAAAAGACAATATTACACAAAACGGGTCATTGCTGTTGTTATAGTTACTGCTGTTCTATCCTCTCAGACTCACAGATTAAAATCTAGGAGAGTGCATTTATTTCCAATCATTCATTTGTCCCCGCCCAATTCAATCTCTACCATAACCTACTGAGTCTCTCTTCCCAATATCTTTAAGACATTCATTCTTTTCTACTTCTGTTTCTTTAATTGTGTTAGGAAGAGTATCCATCAAATTTTGTAATTTCAGTAACTGTGTAATCCTTTTTCTTTCTCCAGCCTTTTCTCGCCCTGACCAATCTTTCCTTCTCACATTATCTGATTAAAATACACAAAGTGCCATCGTCTTATTTCCTGGTGTCATTCTTTATTGCTTGTCAGGTAAAGACATCCCGATATCATTTGAGACTGGGTCTCTGGGTTCTATATTACACATTCAAACTCGATTCTCAGTAGAATCTAATGGGACTGGGAGGGGACATTTATATATGAAGTGTCTGTTACGTGCTTGGAGCTGCTGTTATTTGGTTGGAAAGATAGGCATAAGCACAGGCCTCTCAAAGAAGAGATCAGGACCCAAACACCAAATAAACAGATACCTAATAAATTACACTTATAAAGGAGGGGTAGTGTGGGGTGAAAACTAACCTAGTAGAGAGGTTCAGGGAAAGTTCCCTGAGGCAAAATAAGACCATTCACTTACATCTCACCACCATGAACTTGGTTAATTCTTTCTTCCCTTTAAAAAGTCCCTATTCTTCTCCATGCAAATCCAACTACCTTATTAGTCTCCCTCAGGATGCAGCTTAAGTCCTGCATATATATATATAAAGCTTTGCTAACTTCTCTAGGTTCCAAAGATTGTATTAAAAAAAATCTTAATGCATTTGTGGTTCTTTGTTCCTACTATCAAAGTTGCTTATGTAATAGATTATGGATTTCAGGATCAAATCCAGTATATCTTGCCCCCACAACTTGATTATTGATGTTTTTATCAAAAAATCCTGTGTTCTTCTCCTGTAGATTCCACATGGTGCTATAATATGTGAGTGCCTATTTAATGAATAGCTGAGTATTTAGTGGGTGTGCACAGCTAGATATTTAGAAATATCAGAATCATGGCTCTAATAAGCAAACTTCCTAATGTTTGAGATTAACTTAATCCCACTCTTGTTCATTTGCTTTAGGTTTTATGTGCGCTTAAATTTGATACTGTTTGCATTAACCTTGCAGAAAACACTCTATTGTTCCGGAGGTTTGACTTCATCACCCAATGTTAACACGGAATTCATATTAACCCCCCAAACTGAACCTGCCTATGAAATTCACTGGTCCCTATCATTTACCTTCCAGATTATATATTTAATGCCAAATTTGCACATAAAACTAAAGATAAGTCAACAAAATGAAGACTAACTTTCAGCTCTTGGTGTGGCTCTGAAAGAAATGTAATCCATGTAAAATGTTCTGTTTTGTTTTGTTTTGTTTTGTTTCCCAGTTTTCAGAGCTCTGCTTAGCATGCAATCATAGAAACAGCTAATTATAGCTAACCGGATGCAGTGGAGGTGAGTGAAGTTTGCAAAGCAGATTAGGTTCAATTTTGGTACGAAATTTTGCCAGAATAAATAGTGTTAAAGTTTCATAGAAGGGTGTATGAGAGCTTTGGTATGCCTAGACGTTCTCAAATTCATTTGTTTCCTCTTGTCTGAGGTTTAAATGTCAAAGCTTAATGCTACTCATGTGACAGTGAGTCCCACTGAACTATACTTATGTCTTCCCCCTACTTCACTCTCACTCTTGAAAAGACTGTATTTAAAATAATGATGTAATGATAGAAAGTTTATTCTTAATAGAACCCTTGTGTGTGGTCATATGCTTTTCAAACCATGGGAGCTCCACATCTTCTATATTTTTAGTATCTAACTTCTCACTTTAAACATGGCATCCTTTCAGTGAAAATGACAAAATAATAACCTGCAAAAGAGGCAAGCATCGTGGCCTGTATTCCTCAGGTTCCCACCGACTTGTAAGTAAATTTGAACAGATTTCTTCACATCTCCAGCTTTCGTGTATTGCCCCAAATTTGTTTTGTTTGTTCAACAAATATTTTTTGGGTGACTACTAAGTGCCAAGAGATATTCCAGAGAGTGGTTCTGTTAGCTGTGCCAACAGCACGGTGAGTGTTTCGAATAGAGATGAGTAATTCTGTTTGACAGATAGCATGGTGCATAGAAACGGGATTTTTGTAGTAAGACTAAATTAAATCTTGGCTTCAGCACTTACTTAGTGAAATCTGTCACAAAACCCCCTGGAAACAAATGCCTTCATCTAGAAAACAGGAATAGGTGAAAAAATGCTTAATGATGTCTCCATGTGCAGGTACTGGGCAAGGTGTTAGGGATGAAACATGGCCCCAAGCGTATAAGGACCCTGCCATGATGGGGTTGAATATTTCAAGCAAGTTTAGTGCACAGTACTATTGCACCACTGACACTTGTTAGTCTGAGTTGTGCTTTTAAAATGTATCCACAGACTCTTTGACACTTTTCCCCTCAAAAGGTGGAGCTTAATTCCCCAGCTGCTGAATATGGGTCAAGCATAGTGGCTTGTTTCTGATGAACAGAATGTGGCAGAAGTGACTCTACGGAGCTTCTGAGGCCAGGTCATAAAAATGACAGCTTCCTCCTGACAGACTCTTGGAGAAGCCAGCTGCCGTGTCATGAGGAAACTGAAGCAGCCTGTAGAGAGACGCCGAGGCCTCTCACCAGCAATCAGTACCTACTTGCTGGCCATGGGAGCAATTTGCCCTGGAAACAGATTTTCCAGCTCTAATCAAGCTGTCACATGAGGGCAGCCCTAGCCCAAATCTTGACTGCAGTCTCATGAGAGACTCCAAGCCAAAACTGCACAGCTAAGCCATTCTCAAATTTTTGGCCCATAGGAACCAGAGGAAAATATTTATTGTTGTTGCCACTCAGTTTGGAGAGGCAATTTGTTATGGGGCAACAAATAACTAATATAGCCTGTGATTGGAACATCTGGATGAAGCTAAACAATTATGGTGGAAAACCCTTTGAAACATTCTTTGGTTTACCACCAATGTTGGAAAAAAATTATATAACATCACAGAGTTCCAATGTTTCAATGACTACAGAGAAAATCCAAATTCCTAGGTCTAGTATTGAAAACCCAACGTGATCGACCCACCCAACTTAATATCTCCTCTCCTCTCCTCTCCAGCACAAACTCTACTTCAGACAGACACGCCTACCTACCCTCAGCACTTACTTACCCCTGAGAACCTCTGCCTCTGAGGTTTTAATTATGACCTTTCTTCCTATCTTGAAGGACACCTCTCTTCTTGTTCCATATTCAGCATATTCAATTTTTCCCTTCCATGCTTAATTTAAATCCTGAGGTAATTCTTGATTGTACTAATTCATATCAATACCTTCTTTTTTAAAACCTCCAGTGGTTTTTATTACCAATGCTGCTTATTTAATACCTATTTTTCTAATTACTTGCATTGTTGTTACATATCACTATTAATTAATCTATAAATATTTGAGTTCCTATTATAGGCAAAGCCCTCTGCCAAGAGCCATAATTAACACTTTTACTTTAGTTATATTTAACTTTTTATTTTTTAAAGCTATTTGGCACGTAACTTTGTGTGTGCATGTGTTTCTTCACCCACAATTAGATGATAAGCAACTTGAGGACAGAAAGCAGACCTACTCTTTATAGCCTTTGGCACACCCTTGTATAATATAAGTTTCTAGAAACATCTTTGTACCATCTTCACATAGGACAGCAATCTCAAGATAACAAAACAGTTTTTTTTTTTTTTTACATTTTCTTATTATCCTGATATTCAGGAACCTAAAAGCATAGTAATACAATGTTAGAGTGTGAAGCAGCACTCATTTAAGTGGAACTGGATTCCCTGGGCATGTAACTTAACCATGAAATCATCTTGGAAAAACATCTGTGCATAAAAATTCAGGAAATTAGGAACACCTCCTTCCTGAGTCACCAGTCTCACAGTACTCCCTGAGAGGAGGCATTCTCTTCTCAAGTGTCCTGAAAATGTTATCACCATAAGACATGAAAAATGGTGGGAGACTCCTGACATCCTGAGGATTACGGTGGAAGATCCAGCACTAAAAATGAAGCCGGACACTGGCAATCATTTAAGTGCTATAATGTAGCTCAGGCAAGAGCAAATGCTTCCCTGAAATTATTCAAAGAATTAAATCCATTTCTTGATTCGCTTTAACATGAGGGAACTAGTAAAAAATACAACTGCTTTAAAATAAGAAAAGGTAGTTGAAAAAAAAAGGAAACTGCCACTCTCCAACTTTAACTTGCTTAAGAATCACCAGGGTTCTTTAAGCTGCTGGGTCCTGATATCAGCCCACCCACTACCATCAGCATCTCATCCTCGTCGTCTCCACCAGAAGCCAACTCTGAAAGCCTGGGGTAAAACTCTGGAATCTACATCTTTCAACAGCCTTATTTAGATGATTTTGATTAAGGTAGAGTGGTTGAATATATTATTGGTTTGTAAATTATGAAGATAGAGAAAAGGCAACAAGGAAAAATACTAGTAAGGTGGTTATGATTTCTATTTTCTCATTAGTTAACTGCATTTCTACTTCCCAAATTTGCACTAAATTGTGTTCATCTCATTTGGACAATATAAAATTGGGGGGGGGGGTTATGGAAATTGGGGGGGGGGGTTATGGCTAGTTTGTGCATTGAAAACTCCCATATTATAAAAAGTAATTCTCTCTCTCTCTCTCTCTCTCTCTCTCTCTCTCTCTCTCTCTCTCTCTCTCTTTCTATATAAATATAGATATAGATATGTTTTTCTTTCTTTTTCTTTTTCTTAAAAAAATCGGATTAAAAAGTCGGATTTAAAAATCTGAAAAGAAAGTGAGGGATTGAAAAAAGAGATGTTAAAAAAAAAAATTCTAGGGACTAGCTAGTTGTGGTAGAGACGTAAACAGACCTTTTAGCCCCATAGCATTTTCAGGGCAATTCCTACACATCTAATTATGTCATATCCTGTGTCCTCACTTATGTTGGTCACGCTCTGTTAGGAATGCAGACACTAGTTGTCTAGCTGACAAAATCCTGCTCATTTTTTAAGATTCAAACGAAGGTGGAGGATTTCCATGGGAAGCCTATCCTGACATCCCGGGCATTGCTTTATGAGCCACACTGAGGCCCAAGGCAAAAGAAAAATCAATAGTACTCATTTTGACCTTATTTACAATGTTGATATTTTGTTCGCTGTGGATTTTAAAAATTAATTTTGATATTTATAATATTGTATTGAAATATGATTTATCTTGATTACTGAGGTTTTTTGTCAACCCCTCAAATATTGCCTTGCATTTGCCTCACCATAGTTCCAGCTCTGATTCCAAGTAAGTTATCTGGACTCTATCTTCTCTGCTGCTTCTGCTCTTGGACCCACCTCCACTGTGGTATTTATCGCACTGCAGTATAGTCTCCGATTTATTACTCTCCTATAGACTTGATTGCTCTGAGGGCTCATGGCTGTTTTAATCAGGCCAGACGTAATAGGTACCCTTTAAATATGTGATAATGGCAAGAATAAGTGTTGTGAAACTCAATTCTCTTAAATTTTCTAAGCTTCAGTTTCCTTATTTGTCAAATAGTAATAAGGTACTAGGTTATCTCAATACTCAATGACTGGTTCTATGCTTTATACTTACAGAGGGTGCCATAAAAATGTATACAGATTTTTAAAAAGAAAAAAAACTGTATTACAATTATAATACTCAATATATATATCAATAAAAAAGATGAATATGAGTCACATTTGACTTCTACAATTACAAGAGGTGCTCAAAGTAATTACCATTGACATAATTTTAATGCAGTTTTTTTTTTCCTTTCTTAAAATGTGTATACATTTTTTGGCACCCTCTGTATATAATATTATAAACAAAATAACATAAGAAACAATATCCAACACTAATGTGCCTCTTACTATGTGTCAGGCACTTTTCTCTGCGTATATAACACATATTAGCTCATTTAATTCTCACAACTAATCCATAAGTAGGTGCTATTATTAGCCTTAATATACAGAGGTGGAAATTGAGGCTTGGAGCATCTAAGAGATTATCTAAGGCACATATGTGAGCCCGAGGAGTCTGGATGTTGATCTATGCTCTAAGCCTCTAGATAGTCTGTCTCAATGATAACAGTTTTCTAAATATGTTAATATGTAACCAAAACCAAAATTTTGTTCTTTAAAATGTGAAAATATTATAGGGCATTCTAATTCTAACTCACAGTAAAATTCTAACTACCAGAGACCAGTGAATATTGTTTCCTGTGGCATTCCTTTTATTGTACTCTAAAAATACTCTGGTTCATTCATCAAAGCAAAGGACATGATGTGACCCAATCAAAAAGAAAAAAAAAATGAGAAAAGTTGAATACTGAGAGTAGCATAAAATGACTACAGGTTTCCAGGGTGATGCTTAGAAGAAGGTTTAATAAAATAGTCACTCAGAAAAAGACATTGTCAGCCAAGCATGGAGACAGACCTTTACCTATAAGCCTGTGTCTGGGCTTTCTGCTCTCTCATAAGTGAAAGCAAATTGGCTGAATTTACTTTGTTACATCTGCTTCTTAGCTTCAAGGGCATATTGGAAACATCAACTGATATTGGCAACCTCAGCAAGTGACATTACTATACTTGTGAGAATTTTAGAAGCAATCAATTATTTGTCTTTATGTGTCATATAGACTTGGGTATTAGAGGTCGCTATCTGAGAGTAACAGGAGCCCCTCTGCTCTTTATAAAGGGAAGAGAAAAGGAGTTTTAAAGTGAAGGCATGTGGCTCCTAGAGCTGATTTCAGTGAGGCAGTCATCTATGGGAAGTGTGTAAGGTGGATCATCAAAACTAAGGGTGATGTAGAATGAACAGAAAAAAGACAAATAACAAAGCAATCTACCACTGTATAATCAACAGCTATTTTTTCATCTTTACTTTTCTCCTTGTTGAATTAAGTTTTGCTGTAGTTCAAGATACTTCCGGTTCTGTGATGCAACGCTGTACTAAGCCTAAGAGGACATTAGTTGGGAAATCCTTTTGTCATGTCATCTGGCATTAGGGTGTGCCCCTCTGCACTGCATGAGAGAATGGCAGAATTTCAAGTCAAGGGCTGAGGAAGGTGGGCAACTACCAGCAGGAGCTGCAGCCATCTTTGTGTAGGAGTGTGATGGGTCCGTGTTCCCCTTCTTCTTGCCTGTTTCCTATAACTCTATGCAGAATGCTAGAGGAACCAAAGTCACAGTCTCATCCTAATCTCCATTTCTATGTGTTTCCCAGAATTTATCTCCACATTATCATTGAAAGGGTCAGTAATGTTTCCGAAAAAGTTAACTACTGACTTGCTGATGGAAGAGGTAAATGATGGGGCTTTGGCCGGGAAATCAAAAGCTGTTCCAGCATTTTCTGGAACTTAAGCAAGAAGCAGATGGTAAGTTTCTCCCACACAAAAATCTTAAATATGCATTCATAAGAGCTCTTAGGTATTCATGATGGAAATTCCCAGGTGGATCTACCTAGGGAGGAGTCAGGGGGCTTTATGTTCATCGCCCCTCCCCCAACATTAGCATTATAGACATTTTTGATAGTACAGTGAGATTTATCTGGATCTGAGAAATAAAAATCAAACCCCAAACAAGCTAACTTCTTCCCTTTTACTCATCTCAGACTCACACTGAGTTTTTTTTACTATCTATCTTTGGGGACTTTTGTAATTCCGTCGCCCATATCAATCTTTCAAATTGTATCAAATTCTAACCAATATGTTGAACTCCTGTTGTGTTCCTTATGTTAGGAATCATGCTGTATCTAATACGAGTCTGATGTTATGATGTGATTTCTGCTATCAATGGACTGTCTGTCCAGCAAGTGAGTCAAGATTAAAGCATAAAGCACTCAAAGACCACTAGAATCCAATACATCAATAAGAGAGATCTGAAGGAGGGGTAATTGGAGTGTGAATGAGCAGGGAAAGCAAAAGGATAAGCCTTAGACATGATCTTGTCTTTTAATAGACATTGAGAATGATACATGAGCATGGGTCCAAGTGGGAATGTGCACGACCTGTGCAGGACACATGCAGACACTGCTTCTCTCATCACAGGCATTGTACTGCGGAACTGAACGTTGGGTGAATTCTGATTATGAAGGTCTTGAAAGCTAAGTATAGAGGAACAGAAACTTGATAAGCCCAAAGAGTATTGAAGGGGGTTATCTGATAGGAAACTTGAAAAAGCCATCGAAGGAATCCAGGCATGAAACAACTCAGTTTGGGGGCCATGGGGTGGCAGGAAGGATGGAAAGAAAGGGTTAACTCTAGGACACATTTCGCAAGATAAATAGAAGACTAGTGGCTATGGGAGGTGAAGGAAAGGGAGGAATAAAAAATGACTCAGATGTTTCTGACCTGGGAGGCTGCTTAGTATTACTGGCACAAGTGAGAATGGAGAAATTGGATGGGGCAATCCCTGGCAGGAGAAGAATGATATGAGTTGTGAGCTTCCCAGAACAAAATCTACATTAATTTTGAGCCAATCAAGATAGAAAAGGAAATTATTTACTATGGATTCCTCAATTATTACTATTATGATTAAATTATGAGTGCGTTGGTGAGCATGGTACACCCAGAATCTTGTCCTCAGACACTTGCCTTCACATCCATGATAAACATGAAAACTCAGCAGCAAGAGCAGGACCAGATGAAACCTCACTCCTCTGACCTTCATAACCCTCTCCTTTGAGATGCCTCATAGACGCTTTCAACATAAAACCACACAGTCATTTCCTGTTAACAATTCAGGTAGTGTAGGTATAACAACACGCATGGATCCCACAAACCACCAATTAATCAATAATTTCAATCTTCCTTTTCACATTTTTTCCTAGAGCTGCTGACAAGCAGAAAAACCAGTTGAATTCACTTTTACAGCCATGTTCGCTCTATGAGAGTGCTAGTAAGTGATACGAGGAAGAAAAAGGAAATGCTGTGAATTCAAATGAGCCAGCCCTCAGTATTGCTGTTGCTGGCACGCATGACCTGGATAAAACCACTCTGTCTGCAGGTAACGACTGTGAAGTTAAAATCCAGACTCAGGCACAAGGTAACCATGTGAACGTTGGTAAATTACATAACATTGCTGACCTCGGTTTTGTCATCTTTAAAACAGGGGTAATCAAAGCTCATAGTTCAAAGAGATGATGTGAGTCCTGACTAAGGAAATACTTGCGAAGTCCTTAGTGTAGTATCTGACGCAGGATAAAGTGTTCAACAAATGTTCACCCTATTATTATTTTTATTTGTCCCTGAAGACAAAAGGTATGCTATGGAGGTCAAAAGACATGATAGGAATGTCAGCCTTCCATTTACCAAAGGCTCTGACTCACATCTGGATAGAACCCGGTGGTAGCACAAATGTGTATAGAATTCAGTGAGTCGTGGGCTTCTGCCTGTCCCCAGCCCTTATTTTCAGATGTGGGATGGGATGAATTTCCTATCTCCTGAGGGGGTAGAGGTTTTAGAAAGTGACAGCTTCAAAATGGCTGGGATTTAATTCAGTGTGTGGTACTACTTGTACAATATAATCTCCATTGTGTTTTTAGTGACGTTTTCAACCACTTGAAAAATATCGTTTTTCATTAGCTTCTTAAAAATGCGACTCCCTGTTTGGCAAGGCTGCATTTCTGGAGTCCACTTATCTCACGACAGCAGGGTTTTCCCGTTCTTGAAAAGTAGTCAGTACCACAGTAATTAGGAACTGCTTGCCTGCACTTTCAGGGGCATGTCTGTGTTAAAAAGAGACACAATTAACTCACTGCACATTACAGCTTGGTTGAGTCTAAATGAAGTTTGGAGAGTTTTTCTTTGTTTGCTTTTGCTCCTAAGCATAGGATGCTGGCTTTAAAGTTCGTCTTTTTACAAGCCACTGCATGTAGGGATTCTAAGAGGTTGGAACATATTCAAATTTGGTGCCTCAGCCCATTTCTTCCCTGTGTGAGCGAGAAGCATTGGGGCCTGCCTGCCAGCTTTCGGAAGCTTTCTTCACCTGGAACTTACTAGTCACATAAGCTGTTGGCGGTGACACAAAAGGGGGTACGTGAAAGCAGAAGATGCCAGAAGTAAGGTTTTTGCCCTGGACTGGCGCTCACCACTGGCAGAGACTGCAACAGCTTCCTTACTCGTCCCAAATCCAGGCACCCATCATTCAAAAGGACACAGAGGGAGTCCTTTGAGTTGCTAATTATATTTGGTCTGCATGACTTCTCTGTCCTATAGACCTGCCCGGCTGTTCTGAGAGGAGAATGTGCCCACAGGATGACAACTCCCGTTCTCACCGTAGCTGAGTTTCAGCTGGGGTGTAGTCTGAAGTTTCATCCTCATTTCTCTATTGCCCAACTAGCACTGAAGAAGTCACTGCAGCCCAGAAAGGATTTTAACTCTGCTAAGCGGGACCTGGTTTTTATGGTACTGCAACTGCTGTGACTCATGCAGAGTTTGTCAGACAGAGGAAGTATTCTACATTGGATACTAATATTTAGGATAACTCTGATGGATGTATTGGAGTGCACCTCTTCTCCATAGTTCTATATTTCATGCTACAGAGAAGAGGTATTTCTATACGTAATTTCTCATTTTAGTCTACTTTTGCAAAACCTAAATAATGCAATCTGAGTAACTGGTACTGACTATACTACATGTAAAAAATGTGAGTCCATGAGCTTAAAAACAGGTTCTGGAGCCAGACTGCCTTGGTTCAAATCCTGACAAAACCATTTCTGAGCTGTGTAATCTTGGTCAAGTTACTTAATCTCTGTGTGCACTGGTTTTCTTGACTGGGAAATGAAAAGCATTGCTATTACCTCCCAAAGTGCCTGGCACATGGTATGAGATTTAAAAAATATATTTATTAGTGCATGTTAATCTTTCAGTATAATAGATGTGGGAAACAAAGAAAAATAACCACAATAACTAACTAACTAACTAAACAAATAAATAAATAAATAAACCTAAATCCAAATTGTCATTTCAAAGTTATGTTCTCTCTACTGTAAGAGAGAGAAGGTAACTGTGTCTATACTAGTTTTAGATTCTTTAGCTTAGAAAACAGCACCACCAATCATAAGATTACATTTTATACTCTGTGGATTATAGGATGAGTTGAAACCTTGGACATAATTTGTATTTGGCTCTTTGTATAAGAAGGTATGATATGATATAAATCTCATGGACAAAGAATAAGTAAAGGCAGTTTCCATAAACTTTCTGTCCTATCCCACATGATTGAATTTTGGCAAATTGCAACCTCCCTGGGTTCCAGTGTTCTCATTTGTAACGTCAGAGTGTTCCTTCCAATTCTAATAGCAAACCAATAAACGATTGGGCTGTTGGAAAAGTCATGACATATTTTTTCTGGTTTTCGTTGCAAAAATGCGTCATGACTTTTCCAACAACCCAATATGTTTTAAAGATTATAAGATCTGGGCCAGCCAAGTGGCACCTTGGTTAAGAGCTGGCTTGGGACTCCAGCTCTGAGCATCAGGGTCCTGGTTTGGATCCCACATGAGGACCAGTGACACTGCCATCTACAGCTATAATGGTGAACAACAGCTCGACCTGGAGCTGGACTGCCATGAGTCACTGACGACGGCGTAGGCTGCAGCCCCTGCTGCAGTGGGCTGCCATAAGCTACAGTGTGTGGCCGGCAGCCAGTGTGAGCGGCTGGCAGCTGGTGTGAGCTGCCAAGAGCCGCCGTGAGTGGCTGTCCAGAGGCCAGTGACCGATCTGCCTCACCTGGGAAGAGCACAATGATAATACCAACACGGGTCAGTGAAGCGACGTCCTCCACAACTATACTGAAGAACAAAAAAAGGACAGCAACTTGTCTGTTCCCCTTCCCCGATTCCCCAACACTATTCCCCTCCCCCAATTCCCCAATTAAAAAAAATAAAGATTATAAGATCTGAGAGACTGGCAAAAATACTTTTAATGTTTGAACTTTCCTATATTTTGTTCTCTTCTACCCACAAACATAAATGTAATCACCTCATAGCTAATTATTATTAGAGTATGATAATGGATCCACCATAAAAATTGATTATTCATCTTTTTTTAATTATCATGCTTTTGCAGAGCTTTTTAGATTAGGTGTATGATGCATTTGTCACATGGTTCTCCCAATATTTTCTTCATAATTAAGTGGAATTGTAAGAGCTTTTTATGATTTTCTCCATGAATCTCTAAATCCTATCAGGTAGCACCAATTAGATGAAGACTGCTCACTCAACACACCTTATATTTGTCTCTTGGAACTTTCATAATAGGTATATTACATAACTGAAAAACCTTTTAAAACAAGAAATTGGTGGAAATAAGTTGTGGGAAGAAGCTATAAACTCCTCTAACACTATCATTGGCAAATCGATAGTTAGCATCTTAAACCAGAATAGTTCAGTCGTTTGTCCTTATGCTATGAATTCATTTATTTCTGAAGTCCATGCTACTTAAGATATGCAAGAATACATTAATTCCAACAGCAGACAATGGAATTAATCTGCTATAACAGACTGATATATTCACAATATGAAGAGCACAAAATTATGCTGTTTTATAAACAACCTAATAAAATCTCATCAACACCTCTACATAATAACTTGGGCAAAAGTCCTGTAGAAATGACAAGGTGCTATTCAAATGTAAATATTTATTCTAGCACCAAGAGTTTAAATGCTTTACACTAATTTAATTTATTTTTTATTTATTTATTTTTTTTAGTTATCCTACTGAGTATAATTCAATCCATCGTGTCTATCATTTTCTGTCTTAGGACTTTGTGATTGAAAAGTACTGTGCTTTTGGAAATGCCACTAATGCATTATTCTGTTTACAAATAATTCAGCATAGTATTCTTTCATATAGCAAATCGCCATAATTTATCTGAAATACAATCTGATTTGCAGAAATTCGATTGACAAGAATCTCTAGAAGATGGCTGCTTTATGAAACGTGAGACATCCGACCTGACTTTTACTGAAGTAAAAGCATTTACTTGAATAAAATACTTAATAAATATTTCTTATAAAAATACTTCATAAATATTTCTACTAAGAAAACTGGCTCCAAAGTTTAAGAACAAAAGCAAAAAAAGCATTGGTCTAACCACTATTCCCCTCAGTTCTGAGGCCTTGTCTCAGTCTTTTCTGCATTTTCATTCTGCATCCAAAAGAAAATAGTGGCTGAGCTGGGCATTATGCCCATTTTATAACTTGGCAATGCTAAATGTAACTGAAACAACATTAATTGGAAACAACCTTCTCTTAAACAAAATTATATATTTGTACCACACCAATATTAGCCATGCAGAGAGAGAAGCGATTTTTATAGTAGTACTCTGGAGTTCATTCATTCAGTTCATCAAATACCAGGCTATGGTTTCTAGCTGAGATTGCTACTTTTTTGTTGTTGTTGTACGTGTCATGGTGAGATTTATGAGGTGAATAATAAATGAGTCAAAATTTTATAGGTAGAATTTAAAGTATATTCTGGCTCCTAAATGCTTTGTATTTTTCTAGGTAAATATTACAGGCTCACCTTTCTAACTAATTCAAGAAACTGAAGAAAAACACATGCTAAGTATTACACAGATACTTTCAAGTGGAAACACTATTCGAAAACATAAATTTTATAACAAAACACCAAAGTGGTATCAAAATAAATTGTAACTGGAATTTAAAAGGTAGGGAAACAAACAAATCTCATTTACTTACACGTTTGTTTTGCTCTTGGAGGAAATTTGGTCCGTGTAATAGCCAAAATTATGAAAATAATGACTGGCCACAAAATCAAGACAAGTGTCCAAAGCTGCAAAATAATGATAGGAAAATATGTTAATTACATTGCTGAAGCAAAAACAAAAACAAAAACAAAAACTGACAAGAAGTACATCATACTATAAAATTCCAACATGAGACAGATATTTGTTTGTAAATATCGTTAATAAGAAACAATGAAAGATTTTTAAACATTCAAGAGACCTAAAAATGAAAACAAGAATGATTTTTCCAGGCTTGAAACCTTGAAATAATCTCTGAAGACCCCTTTCCTATCACCTCTCATGACTGCGCCAAGAATGATGATCACAAAACCCAATGTAATTACAACCTAGGCCTGCCTCACCACTTCCCATGTCAACATTCTATGCTCAGCCATAAAGATTAGTGTGTGACATTGGATAATGGCTCAATAAACATTGTTGAACAAATGAATGAATAAATAATTGAGTCAATGAGTAAATGAGTAAACAGGAACTAAAAGCTGTACGCAAACCCCCTATACCACTATAAATAGTATCATGTGTCTGCTTCTATCCTGGAACTTAACATACTCTTATCATCAATAATTTTTTTGTTTGTTTTTTTTGTTTTTGTCTGGCTCACAAAATAAATTGGCAATTCTTATATGGCAAGAACAGTGTCTTATTCGTCACTGAATTTTCACTAGTACACAAAAGATGCTCAAAAAATGTATACTGTATTGAAAGTTTTTTAGAAAAGTTCACTGTAAGACACTTCAGAAGTGGCTTTTCTCCCCCATATAGACATGATTTAATTCATAAGACAGTGACTGATTAATATTTTACATGCCTAAAATTGTTTAAGTAAAATTCTTCAAACATGTATTCACAAGAATATTAACTGCTATACGCAAGTGGTTACAGTGTTCAAACTAAACCATACACAACAAACAGATCATGCCTGTACTTAAAAATGTAAAACTCTGTTTCTCTCTGGTTATGCAGTCAAATTTGTTATCATTCCTCCCCCACTTTCAGAGAAAATTTTCTTCTGCCAAACCTCAAGCCATTGCCTGGGGCTCTTTCGGTTCTCCAAAATGATCTAGACCTACCCAATTATTAACCCCTAAGAAACGCCAAACCTAAATTTTCTAAGAAAACCGCCATTGTGTGTCTAACAGCACTGCTCTCCTTGCTTGCAGAACAGTTACCAACTTCTCAGACTTCAGGCTTAAGGGCAAGTTTTTTAAAAGGGAAGAAATTTACTCTTGGTGTAAGGTGCTGGGTTTGATCACAGCTGAAAAGCTCCCAGACTGGCCCAGCAGCCTAATCTATGGAGCGCTTCTCAAGCAATAGTGTGCATCCCCAGTCACTTAAGGGTCTTGGACATGTGCAGATAGGGGCCCAGCAGACCTGAGAGGGCAGAGATTCTGCATTTCTAACAAGGTCCAGGTGGGCGCTGCTGGTGCTGCTGTGCAAAAAGACCACACTGAGAGTAGAGCAGTTCTGAATGTATGCCGCCCTGCCTCACTACATAGCAGGGTTGTTTATAAAGTCTGGAATATATATATATATATATATATATATATATATGAAACTCATTTTGATATCATCTAATGAATAGAATTCAGGGCATTCTTAAACTTGGATAGGAAAAAAAAAGTTTCCATTTTTATTTTCTCTAGCTTGTGATTGAAATTGAGCGTTCCCATTAATGAGGAATGTAGGCAATGAACCACAATGTATTGGAAGTACCGGTGGCTTGGCCACCAATAGGATCCACAGATATTTTCAAATCACATTAACATTGTTGCAGATACACTTAGTTATGACATGAAAATTGTAGTAGTTATGGGTTCATGATATGTATCTATTTATTTAATGTATAATAAGGAAACACATATTACCATAGGATACATTTGCTTTTTAAAAACCTTAATAACTGAATGTCAATATAATTGGTTTTATTTGTAATCCTTTTTTATTGGTTTTAAAATCATTATTCTTAGGAGAGTCACACGTTTCACGAGGCTGCCAAAGACATCCACAGCATAGAAGAGACTAAGAAGCCTCGATCTGATCCAACTCCCATTTTTATTCTCTGAGGTACAGAAGGTTAACATAAATTATCCAAAGTCATGTACCCAGTTGTGAAACAGAGCAGGGGACAAGATCTGAATATAGAAATACTTAGGGTAGAATTTTAAAAAAGAATTATCCTACTGCTCTGAGGAACAAATAAAAAAACATTAAAGAAGGTATATTAGAAAAGCACAAGTGCTATGGAAATATAAGATATATTATTATTCTAGCCTAGTCTCTGATATATTCGAAAATTAGAGTCTGTTCTTCAAAGCCCTTAGATACAAGATATCATTTTTATTCTATGTGACTCATTTGAAATGCAGAATGTAAAGAATTAAGGTTAAAAAAATGTAATGTTTCTGGGTTTGTTGGTTTTATATTTGAGGCCATAGTTATTCTTTTAAAAAAGGATTGATCTGAGTAGGTTTAGTGCCCCATAACTAGTTTCAGGAGCATCTATTCATTGTTCTTTAGTAACCTTATGAGAATTCAGTGAGCAACTGAGATCAATTGCACCAACACAAATATACCTTCACATTCAAATAAGGGGCATATGTTGTGGGATATCTTTAAGCAGTCTTTTGGTTGATCTAATTTGATGGTTTCATCAAGATGTTTTGGCAAATTTTGAAATTCATTTTAGACATGATTTAAATCCAGACCAAAATGTAATCTATACCAGAGTAGTTTAAGGCAATTTAGGCTGTTATAGGTAAAAACGACAGCCAGCTCATAAGCGAGCTGTTATCACAAGATTTCCCCTGGGATTGTAGGTCAGAGGGGTTTGAAGAACATTTCTGCACACAGCATTTCAGAAGGATAATAAATACAAAGCCATTCACACTGTGGATCTCAGGAATGTTAAGCTTGACAAGTTAATCACAAAATAACAAAAGCAAGAAATAAACAAAATGTAAATTTTCATAACAGCAGGATTGCTCTAACACCATTCTAAATATTATCATAAATTACCGAGAGACAAAATGGTCCAAATACTAAACAGATGAGCCATAGCTTTTCTTTTGATTGTTTAGAGAAAGGATTATATATTGATTTACACATATAGATATTGGGACTATTTGGAAACTTTGGCAAAAACAGTTTTTAAGAGTTTTATATTTTACCTGATATTTTAATTATCCCCCCTTGCCTCTATACCTCACTTACATCTCATCCCCCCCGCCTTGCATTCTTGACATTGAAGGATATAGGCCCATACAGTAGTTTATAATTCATTATAAACTACTGAGCCATAGCATTTGTCTCCTTTTATTCTCCAAGGATTATTTTCTCACGAGATGTTCCATTCTGTTCTCTTTCTCTTCCCTTTCCCTTCCTGAAAAATTCACTGCCAAAATTCCTTATGTAGGGTCCAGCAAGGGAAGCCCACCCTGGGACTGCGGGTACCATGGTGACACAGTGAGGGAGGTGAGTCCCTAGCGAGGTAAAGAGGACCCTCACAGTACAGCAGCCAGACATGGGGTGTCAGTGCCCAAGTGGGGTAAGGAGGGTGTCTGTACAGGGTGAGGAGTAGGTGATTGGTTTCACGGAGGGAGGTGGGCCAAAAGTAAATGTATTCCCCATGAGAGGAGCCAGGTTTCTCACTATCCATCAGGGGAATTATAAACATGGAACAGGGAGAAAACTAGAATGAATTCTTTAGTGTTGGTTAGAATTAAGGACCTGAGTACGAACTGGTTTCCAAAATGTATAGACATGAAATATAGCCATAAATGTGTGTGTATAATGTATTCATTTTCTTCTTTCTGGTTCCACAAGCTGTGTCTGCCTCACTGTGTACTTTCTGTGTCCTAGCCCTGAAAATACCCATTTTCCAAGAAACTCTAAGTTCTTTTAGTGGACAGATGAGAGTTACGTGTGCCTGTTGTTATTGGGGTATCACTGCTTTCAAGCCAAGACAGAGCTACAGAATATATGTAGAATTTATGGAGACACAGAGATAGATGATAGACCAATAAATATAGATTATAGATGATAGATACATACATACATACATACATACATAGATGATAGATAGATAATAGATACATAGATAGATGATAGATACATAGCTAGATACATAGATATATAGATAATTAAATTAGTGATAGCACCTCTTGCACTAGAGTGGTTCGCAGTTGATTGGTATCCAAAATGAATGCTAGTGATTATCATTATAATTTTCAAATTGCAGTGGGGATTACTTTGCCTAACTCTGAAAATAAATAAAAGTAAAATCTTTAGGATGAAGATCCTCTTTTTACCTTCATGAAATCATAGTCTTGGAGAGTCTTAAGAAAACTTAGGGTTTAACATACACTACAGTAATCATTTATATAAGGTTTCTATATTTGCTCATCCAATGAAAATTATTGAGGATTTACTATATACCAGGCACTGAGGATAGGGCAATTATAATTTCCAGTCTTTTGAGGAAGAGAAACATTCAAAAAATAATTATAACCACATGTAAGAGACAATGCTAAGATATCAGAAGTAAAGAGTATGGAAGGAAGATAAAGCAAGGAAAGCTGAGTCTAAAATTTAAAAGATCGGAAGGGTCAGGCAGAAAAAAAGATATGTATGTTGGATGGAGTGTGAAAAAGAAGTAGGAGTCTTCAGCAAAGGAAACACATGGGTGAAGACCCGCAGATGGGAAAGGGGGTGAAATATTCCAGGAAAAGATTGAAGTCCTGAATGACCAGTGTACTAAGGGTCAAGGAAAACATCTCTGCCGTATAGTTATCCAGCTTCTACTTGAATGCCTCTAGTGACTAGAAGTTCACTATTTCATAAGACTTCTTTATTACTGAACAATTCATAATACCTCACTTTTTTTTTTTTTTTTTTTTTTACCAAGGTGTTATCTTTCTTCTTGTGTTTACCACTTATTTGTCTTAGCTTGGCCTCCTCTTTCACATGAGAATTCCACAAGTATTCAAAGAGACAAAGTACCCTCTCTTCCTGGGTGCCAAGGCCAGTTCCTTCAGCAATTCCTTGTTAAATATGATTTGAAAATGTCTTTCCCAGGATAAATTCTTGTAGTCAAGTGGTCTCTTTATAATTAGTATCAGAATTCAATACCATACCACAAAGGACAACAGCTAATATTTATTGACTGCTTAGATGCTCTGTTAAACACTTAACATGCATCATCTTATTTAATATAACCACCTCATTTTCCTCTTGCAGATGGAAAATTAGAATCTTAAAGAGACTAAATAAGCCTTCATTCTATAAGCCACTAAATGGTAGAGCTGACCTTTGAACCCAGGTAGCCTGGCTTCAGCACTTGCACAGTTAGCCATTAAGCTATATAGCCAAACCACTACAGAACAAATTACAAGCTCTCTTTGACCACAAAACTATACCATTATTAGTTCAGCCTATAAGAGCATTAAAAGTCATTTAAAGGTCATCCTGTAACCTCAAATCATAACTTTTTATTACAAACTTGGAAATAAAACGTGTCCAACCTTCCATAAAGTACACTGCGTCTTCCTTCCTCTTCTATTTTACCTTTGTGCATTGCCCCGTCATTCAAGGATGACTGTTACTTAATGGTAACAAGAGGGTTCCAAAGTTCACGTACTGAAGTAAGAGCTCGGGACATTAGATCTAGAAGAAACCTTAGTTCCACCCCCAAAACAATGGGGAAAAGTGACACCAAGCTCCACGTTCACTGGGCTTTCTATTGAACACTGCCATCCATATAAATGACCCCTCGAAAAACTGAGATCAAGGAAATGTTCTGAAATCTGTATTTCTAGATTATTATACATTTTGGAGATTGGTAAACTTTCTATGATGTATGTGAAAACAACACATTTTTATTGGACTTTAAGTTAATGTATTTCTCTATTGCTCTCATTTCTAAAACATCTTCATTTCATTTACTTTTTATTGATTGACTGAACTAATAAAATGTGCATGTCTGTGCCACAATCAACAGGTAAGTCTAATTTTTTTTTAATAATTAAAAGGTATTAATGGAATAAATGGTACAGATCCTGAAGAGGTAAGAGGGCATGCAACACTTGAGTATGTAGTTGAGTGAATTGTTTGAGACTCAGTTCATTTTAATATGATTTAGATTAAACTTGGGATCAGAGTTTAATCCTTAATTGTTCCAATCAAAAAGTTATTTTAATATATAGACCAACATACTCCAAAAATTTGAAGCTAAGGCTTCCTCATTCTCTTGCCACTCAGAGGGAAAGTTCATGAGCAAGGCAGGGATTGGGGAGGAAGCATCAACTTTGATTCAAAGTGTCAGAAGCTTATCGAGATGTGGGAATGTCTATGATAGGAAAAATAGTTCTATCATCAACTGAGCTAAAGTGTGATCCACTAGATAAATAGTTACAACAGAAACTAAACGACTGCAGTTAATTTTCCTTTTACAGGTCATAAGTCTGGAATTAGATTCCACTTCTATAGACATTTGAAATCACTCCTCTTATGCCTATTTAGAATCCATCTTCTTAATGAAAGATAAACTCTCATCTTACACTCTCTAGCCTTTCAGCCTGTAGTCTCTTTGCTGTCCTAGGACTCTCTTTCCTGTCATTAACTAGCATCTCATTAGGTGAGCCTCCCTGTTGCTAACCATCTCCAGTGGAATGCATCTGCATTTTTCCATTATTTTTAGAGTTAAATTACAAACCCAGCAGGGTAGCAACTACATCTAATTGATTTTCTCTATTACCTAACTTTTCTGTTGGTGCTTAAAGTATTTTTTTTCACACTCTTTTAGTGTTCATTGCAATTGAGAAAAATGATATAAATGAAGTCATTTCAAAATGGAGTAGGAGCCACCGTTTCAGAGAAATGGCTTCGTACATCTTGGTTCTTGAAACTTTGAAATGTTTGACTTGGGCAAAATAACCTTCGGCCAGGTCAGAGCACTACTTCTTCCAAACAACTCTTTGCAGGGCTAACAGGAAATTGGACATCCTGATTACAAAAACTGAAAATTAAAGATACTCTTTAGAATTGGTAAACAGCCTTCTAGAGCTAAAAAATAACTTATTAGCACCAATAGAAATTTCTCCCTTCTATTTATGTAATTATTTCCCTTCCCTTTCTCATAAAAATCCCTTGCTTTGACCCCATAATTAAAACACAATTTGGGTTTCTGCCTGAGTCAGCGCTTCCAGAAAAGCTATTTTTTGATCTCAAATAAATGCTGTTGCCTTCCACTTTGGCTTTTTACTTTTTGGTTAACAAATATGGTGTCAGAATCGGGTTCTGAAGTGGCCTTACCTTCATGAACCAGAGTCCTCTGGAACCTACTAAGGTACCCACATGAGCCTCTTTTGTGTTCACTGCTTCCAAATATTACACACTCTCCCCAGTGCTGAGTCCTCTCAGACTCTTCACCTCCCTCATTTTGGGTTGAGGCAGTGCCTTTCTTTGAGATCAGAAGTGGTATCCCTCAGGGAGGCATTACCCCGGCGAGCATTGTATGCGTACTGCTGTGGCAGCTGCCACAGGTGCTTGCTACTACATGAAGAATTTTCCTCAGGAGAAGCTTGTTTCATGCTTGTAAAATGTCCCCTGTGGGATGAGTAGCTCACAGGAATTTTTTTTTCCCCTGGGTGGGTGAGTATGCATTTTTGTTGCTTGCTGTTTTGTTTTTCTTTTTCTTTGTCTCTGTCTGTTGTGTTGTTTGTCATAAGAAAGAGATTCCAAAGGGAACAACATAGGTATAAGTCCTATAAACCTGTTGCCCAGGCTTCTCCCCACCCCCAGTAAACTGACAGTTTTTGTATATCTCATCAGACCAGAGTCTATTTAAACAAACTTTACTGTGGGTTAAATGCACATGAGGTAAAAGCTATTGCTAAGGGAATCTTGGAAGCCAAAGCCACAAAATTAATGGACACAGGTATAACATTCAAGAGCCAGAAGGGCATTCAACACCTAAAATTAAAGCACTTGTGATAAACTGATCACGGAATGGGTTAGAATGATATTAGGTTGCCCACCAACCTCAAGAAAATTTCCATGCAAATGAGGTACGCTGTAGACCATCACACAATTCCCAACCCGAGGGCATAGCCCTCTTAGGTATTAGTTTGGCTCCAAGAGACTCAAGGCTTAGCTAAATCTGTTAATGTGCACTTAGTAAGAAACTAGATGAAGTTTGTCCTTAAGTCTTGAGAGTCTGGCTTTTTGCCCTATGGGAATACCTTCTTTGGTCTCTGCGTTCTATAAGGTGCGGACATCAGTGTTGATCTGGCAGCCAGGCAAGTAAGCTGGGGATTTGGAGCAGCTGTATCCAGCAGGTCAGAAGCACAGGAAATATCTGGGGCTTATGACTGCCGTCTCTTTGTCTTTTTGTCTAACTGTGCCATTTCTCAGGGGAATTTTTAACATGGACTTTCATCCTCTAAAATTTTCCAAAACGTCCCTTCCTGGGGAACCCCAGCTGCTTATACGAACATACATTTTGGTCCCCCATCTTGTGTGTTTTTAAAATGGACCAACTTGTCCAAAATAAATTAAAACTCTATTGGCTATTCTGGAGAAACTTTGTTTTAGATAAGGCAACCTAAAGTCTCCCCCTGCTTAAAATCTGAGAGGATTCCAAACCTCTCAGAGACAATAGAAAGCATTCCTTTATTGGTATGCAGGAGCTTCTAAAAGACAAAATGATTTCAAAAACAGCCCTAGGAGGATGTTAAAAAATCTTTGGCCATCTGCTCGGGTAACCTTATCTTAGGCACTTAAACACAAAAGTCTCCATAAGACTTCAAAAAATATTTGCACTGTTTGTCCTGCCTGAAATCTGCTAAGGTATTTTAAAGACTTAAAATCTTTCTGATCAGAAATTTGACAGAATTGAAAGCTGATATTCTAAATCTGATAGAAAATTTAAGCCTCTTCAGCTATTTCCCAGGCCCATCTATGGATAATGAGGAAATAGATCAGCTGTAAGCCAATGTCCAAGAACAACTTTGTCTCGTAAATCTCTACAAAATTTGAAATGTAAACATAGTCCACAACTGCCTGAGACTCAGTCCAGTTAATTCAATCAGTAGAACCTGAAGCCAAAGGAAAAAAATAAAATAGGAAAGTAGACATTTTTGTAAAAAGCACAAGTGGCTGAAAAGGCTCCTTTTTAAGTTTTTATTTTTTATGGACAGGTAGTGTCTTACTCTAATGCTTTGACAAATGTGCTTCAACTTCAAAAAAAATTTACATAAAGTACCCTAGTATACAGGCTTCTACTAACTTTCAGATCACACCACTGAACTGGGTAAGAATTTATAAAACCCTAATTGGCTTCATAGAAAGGACAAAGATCAACAAGAATTAATTACATGAGATCAAATGAACTAATGAGGATAATTATAATTTTACGCCTTTTTGTTGAAATATTGCTGAATTTTTATGCTTTGTTTTTCCAGGTTTTAAAAAAAATATTTCTCTTTATTTTTTTCTTAAGCTATCCATGAATTAAAGCAATTTGGTAAATTATATCTTTGTGAGCAGAATTGAAACACCAAGTTTTTCTCCCTACCTGATCCCTCCAGAATTTGGAAACTCTTAATAAGTGAGTACTCCTGTTTTCATGGCCGTATAGTTATTTGCCTAAGTTCAATAACAATCTGTTCCTTTAACAGGACACAAGTGAAAACATTGGTTATATTACCAAGGCTTTGACTGGAATGTCATGTTTGAGAGAGATATGCATAGACTTAGATATGATCAGGCAGCTTTAAGAAACTGACTGACTTATGGAAGCCAATCAAGCCTCCTTTGAAAAATTGGCCTGCTTATAGGGTTCACAGCCTTACCAGGAGAGTAAGGAATGTCACTTCCTGGCAGGCACAGGAACCCTGGGATATTTTGGGGACCTCCAGGAGAGAGGAATTAACCCAAATCTAAAAGTTCTGCGGGTGAAGTCTGATAGGTGAAGTCTGATAGCAAGTATTTGGCTTGGCCTCTTAACCTCAAGAGGCTGTTAAAAAATTCAATCTAGAGATTTCTTATGAAAACTTCCAGCAAAGCAGATTTAAAAGAGACTGTATGATCAATTGCTATATTTAATGCATACATGTAGATAATCAGGCCAAGTTTATTAAAACTAGACTTAATTATAATAAAACTAATTTGCTTGCAAGTCTTTGGTAAAAATGGGGATAATTGTAAGGAGAAAAAAATTATGTTTCAATTAGAACTATAATACACACTTATGGATATTAGTTTGCTAATTGTCTTTGAGGTTTTGCTTTCCACTTGTACACTGGACTGAATCCTGAATTCTTCTAGTCTCCTCAAATATTGGGCCACAACGCTCCAACGAACATTTACAATTTTTCCACCACTTTTGACTTGGAAGGATTAAGAACTAAAGCTGCCATTTTCCCTGAAAACTGAATGTAAACAACTTAATATAAACTTCACAGAAATCACCACAAATGCTCATGTTTAGACAATCTTCATGCTTGATGTTCTATAAGCCACTTGGAAAGTTTACCTGAACAATTGATGACATCATCAGAGACACTTCAAACTGCAAAAGACGCTTGGACCTTGACATCTAAAATTTTTCTTGGCTAGCAGTCCCTTAGGCTCAGACACTGGTTTTTCTCCCTTCATTTTTGCTTTTCTTTTGTTTCCATAGAAATGTCTTTTATTAAATACCTGATTGCTTATACCACAGGTCTACCTCTGCGGAAGAAGAGACAGAACTAGATAAAATTCAGGCAGGCACAGAGCAAAGTGTTAAATACAATGCCCACTGACACCCGTGATCCTTGACCTTGTTAGCTGGCCGCCCTCAGGTGTTGCCTTCCCCTGAAGCCTCTTCTCCAAATCGACTTAGTATTTTGTTTGTCATAGAAATTCTTGCTGTTATAAAACTTTGTCTGCTACATAGCTTCATGTTATGAAGTCATCACTTGGATAATGGTCACTCAGAGCTTTGAGATAATCACCAAAGCCTATGAGACTTCATATGAAATACCTAAAGGAACTGCTGAAGATGTTTGCCCATAAAGAAGCATGACCATAAGGCCTGCCTCCATTCTAGTGCTCTTGTTGTTCAAATATGACCTAAGACTCGTAAGGAAACTACTTTCTCTTCTACATGGGACATGATATACTGGAAATGCGCTTTCCCAATGACAGATCAACAAAGCTTTGAACAACTGATTAGGGTTGCTTTCCAATGGTTGATCAGCGATGCTTTCAAGAAGAGATCTCACTCAAAAGAGGGAAATAAGAAAAACGATGTAAGTGGAGCCATTTCAAAATGGAGCCGGAGCCACTATCCCAGAGAAAAGGCCTTGCACATCTTACTCCTTGAACCTTTAAAGTGTTTGACTATAACAACAAAATAACCTTTATACCGAGCCAGGGCAGCCTTGTCTTCCAAACGACTGTTTGTAGAGCTAACAGGAAAGTGAACACCTTGATCACAAAGACTGAAGGTTAAAGACCTTTTTTAGAATCAGCGAACAGCCATGCAGAGCAAATGAATAACTTAGCTTATTAGCACCAGTAGAAATTCCTTCCTTCCATTTATATAATTATTTCCCTTTCTTTTCTCATAGAAATGCCTTGCCTTCCACCCAGAACACTGTTTGGGTTTCTGCCTAAATTAGTGCTTCCAGAATTTGAGCTCTGTTCTTTGAGCTCAAATAAATGCTGTTGCCTCTTAAATTGGAGTTTAATTTTTAGGTTAAAACAATGTAATTGAGAATTGATATTACCACTAATATTTAAAAAACAGCAAAATCTAAGGCCTCCTTAGCAAATATGATCCCTTTGTTAGTGAGCTGAACTCTGAGCAGGAATCAGAGAATATTGAGCAAGGAAACTCAACTCAGGAGCAATAAAGAAACTCGACTCAGGAAGTAATAGAAAGAATAGATCTATTTTGGGGGAAATCAGAATTTGAGTTCTTCAATTCACTGTGTGACCTTGAACAAGTCCCTTGAACTCTCTGAAACCCTATACAATTAAAGCAGCTAGATATTCTCAAATATCCAGAATTCTGATATATGATTTTACAGAGAGTGCGAGAGAAAGAGACAGAGAGAGAGAGACAGAGAGAGAGACAGAGAGAGAGACAGAGAGAGAGAAATACCTACTCTAAGACCATTTTGAAGGAATTCACCCCAAAAATTTAAGATCCCTGTCTTCCTTCTTTGCAGCCAAACACAACATTTAGCTTATTCCATTGTCATTCTATTTCTTAGAGTATATAGTTGTTTAAAATTCTTCCCTAGGGCCGGCCGAGTGGCACGTTGGTTAAGAGTTGGCTTGGGATGCCAGCTCTGAGCAGCAGGGCCCCGGTTTGGATCTCGCATGAGGGCCAGTGACGGTCCGCCCGCTACAGCTAAGATGGTGAACAACAAACAGCTTGACCTGGAGTTGGACTGCTGTAAGCTACCATGAGTGACCAGCAGCCAGTGTTAGCTGCTGTGAGCCGCCGTGAGCGGCCGTCCAGTGGCTGGTGACCCATCTGCCACCCAGGGAGAGCACAATGATCACAATACCAAAATGGGCCAGTGAAGCGATGTCCTCCACAACTAGACTGAAGAACAAAAGGACGGCAACTTGTCTGTTCCCCTTCCCTGATTCCCCAATGCTATTCCTCTCTCCAATTACCCAATAAAATCTTTAGAAAAAAATTAAAAATAGAATAAAATAAAATTCTTCTCTGACTTTCTATCATAGTATATATTTTTATAATGTTTCCTCAATAATCCCCACACTATTTTAATATTTTCACTATATCTTTGTTTTCTTTTTTTATTCTTTCTCATACAGCATTTGTTTCTCCATTAATAGATTCCTAACTTCTTCCTTTATAGACGATCCTTCCCATTACCTTCCTTTGTATAGAATCTCTTCAAACCAGGCCAGATGTGAATGTCATAGTGGTGATGTTAGCATTTTTTCCTTGACATTCAGTAAGGACTATACATTTTCAGTATCACACACTAACTCTATTTTCCTCAGTATAAGCATCTATTTTTAAAGTACCACATACAGAATAATTACAAAAGGATTAAAACACTTGCATTTTAAATAATCACTTGATGGATGACAAAATTCCGTTCTTACACAAAAACTACGTCTTCTCCTCAAATTTATATACACCTGATTTTCACATTCTCTGTCTTCTAATTTGTGTTTTCTTTGTTCACAATTTTCTTTCATTTTGTCTCCTTTTAGATTTTTAACCCTAACTTTCCAACTTCCTGATTTTGTCATTTTTTCCTCTTAAATAACACTGGCACGTGGATATCCTTTCCATCTGTGTCCTCAGGTCTTCTTTCCAATACCAAGATACAAGACTAGCCGTGATAAAACTATGAAAAAAGAAATATCTTTCTTTGCTCCCTTGCCCTCCACTTAGAATTGTCAGTCTTTCTCCTTTTGGTGCCACTATTTTCTAAAGGTCACTTGTGTTCCTCTAGGTGGTCATAATGGATTCAGGTGAGCTTTCTATTTTACCCCAGATTCTGGACTTTTTCTGATCTCTATTCCTACAACAAAGGCTTTCTGTCCTGGATCCCATTCTGTCAAGTTGCACTTAACTTCTGTATCATTACATGTCCCAGAATGAACTAATAGCTTATGTATTCTCTTGCCCTAGGCAAAAGTATAATTACCAGGGGCTTTGGGGGGATTTTGGCTAAATAGGAATAATATAAGGTATCATAGTAAGAACATTTTAGCCTAACTTCCTTCTCCTCCAAATATACCATGTCCAGCAGAAACTGACTAAAGTAAAAAAAAAACCCTAAAGTAGAAAATTGATGTACCAGCTACTTTACAGATGAGGAAGAAACTTATTAAAGTTTCTAAAGATAAAATGTCTCAATGAAAAATTTTATTCACCTGAGGGGTGTGTTTTGTTTTTTTTAATTTTTAAGTAAAATGGAGTTGTAAGGAAAATATATAACCTCAGCATTCTGTTTATCAGCAACAATTGATGTTTTCAGTTCCTCTATGCCTTTATTTTCAACTATTGAATTTTCATCATTTAAGAGCTTTACTGTATATAAATTTTTCCTCTCTCCCACAATTCCTTCTCCTGGATTTCCTTTCATCATTACATTGAATAAAATATGACACACACGTTGCCCCAAATGCCTCTATAATCTATTTACTGAGGGTTTCACCATTTATAAAGCACTTTGAAATACATTAGCACCTTTGGTTCTCACTACTCTATGAGGCAGATACGGTAGATCTCAAGCCCATTTTAGAAATGGAAAAACCAATGCTCAGAGAAACTGTGATATGCTGCTCAAGTCTTGGAGCTGGTAAGAAGCAAAACCAAGAACCCAACTTTCATCTTCTGACCACATCCACCTACCCAACACTCTCTCTGTTGAACTCTACACAAAAACTACCATGGAATAATTATGGGAAGCTTTCCTTTGTGTTGTTTCCAGTTAAAAAACAGTGAAATAAAAATAGTAATGATTTAAAATTTCATGTCCAAACCCCACACCCATGCCTTATGATTTAAAACCCTACCCACCAAATCCACAAAGGTGAATGAACATTTACTTCTCCCTCTTAATATATACATTGGAACACTTCAGTAAGGTGTCAGGCACTGTAAGCAAACCTAGAGTGAGATAAAGTACACAGATAAAATGTTGGTTTCTATGACGCACGCTATTTGCATAATATTTATAGTATTCACATAAGCCTGGGAAGTACCACTCTAAAATGGAGTATATTGAGTGCCGTTTTAGATTCTCTGGTTTCCAAACATCTGAATACGTAACAATTCACAGAAGCCAATTCCTTTCTCAATCTCCCAGGACCTTATCTGGTAAGGATCTAATAGCTAGCTTTGTAATTTAAAAAACAAACATGAATGTAAAAGCACAAAAAAGATGTTGCAATGAGCGGAGTAGACAGACTATAGTAGGGAAGTTAAGTGATTTTATAATACTCTGGAAACATGGCACATACATCGGTTCTTGCTTGGCATTTCTAGTAAATAATTTTTTGATACTAAAATTTCTTAGAAGTTTTTCTATACCAACAGCCTTCAACCTATCTACTTTCTATATCTTACTTTTCAACCATGCTTTCTATTGCTTTTGGTTTTCAAGTACACTTCTCTCACATTTATTGTACCTTCCATCTGATACTTTTCTTCATCTCATTTTTAACAACATTCATCAAGAAAATCTTTAAAAGCATCTTGGCCAGAAACCTAGAATCCAACACCAGTTCCAATTCAATCAGTAGCAAGACACATCCTTTCCTTTACCCAGGGCATATCCTGATTCACCCTTTTAATTTACTGAAATCAAAACGCTGCTTTAGGGACAAGTTCAGACTCGCTCCATTAGCTAGAAGACAGATGCAGGATGGTTTCTAAATATCTTATTTCCTGCTTTAAAAATTGTCTTAAAACTCTTCTCTATTTACCTCTCATTAACATCACATTTTGGGATTGCCTGGACTATTGCCCTCAGGGCTCCATCCCTTTTTTTTACTCACCGGCTGCCTCTTGACACCTAGCCAATTTTTCCAGACCAGGACCCGAAGCTGGTGAAACTGGGAAGCCATCCTCCAAACACCACAAATGAGAATTTCTCCTTTTTCCTTCACCCCTCAAAAGAAGAATTGGTCCAACTTGCTGTGTGTCAATGGGTCAAAGGCCTTTTCACGGCATAGCTTTCGTGATGGCTGGGGTAAGAAGCCCACAGGTTTTCTTTTCCACAGATCTTGTTTTCCTATGCAAATATTGGTTTACTTCTTGACCAGGGAGCACTTCTCAGTCAACTCTTTCTCCTAAACAAGGACCCAAACCAGTATCTTTCAGTGGCTTTTGCTAATTGTAAAAGAGCATCCAGTTCCTGCTTGTTGCGTGAAGTCCAGAGTCAAGAGAGAATGAATATCATTCAGATACTGCCCCACTGTAAAAAAAAAAAAAAAAAAAGCTAAACCTACACCTCCTACTCTCCATGAAATTAACTGCCTATCCACACCTTCAAGAAGGTGTCACCTGCATGGAACACGTCATGAGGAATTAGGTGGGACCCTTGCCAGGCCAGTAGGACTTGTCCTACATTCTCTCGCCTTCTTCCCTACATAGGGCCCTGCTCTACAGAGGCAGGGCACGAGGAGCACTTACAGGCTCTAGCCCAGTGACTCTTATAATATTTAAGTGTCATTAAGATGTCTTCAGTCAGTAAGAGCAGAGCTCAGCTGAAAACCTCTGAACCTCAGCCCATCATTTGATACATAGAAAAAGCCTCATGCTCATTCTGGAGTTGAGTTGACTGTTTTGATTTGGGGGGGAAGTGACTACGCTGGCCGGGTCTCACCCTCTATCACAATTTACTAGAGTAAGCAAAATGCGGAAAATAAAAGGGAGCTAAACCTGACATAAATGCATACAATAGAGAGATTTCTCATTTTGGAGGTGTGCATTCAGGCCTCCATTCTAGAAAAGCCTTGTTATTTCAGCCATGGCTAAAGGAGACATAGGCAAACTAAGTAATTTTAATTGTGTTTTTAGGGCCTATGCGATGGAGAAATCTGGCACAAAGGCTTCTAGAAGTAACCTTGCTTACACTCCTTAGTGACAACCCATTCCCTCTGATACTCAATGACTACACCATCTGGCTCCAGATGATTTTCCAATCTCATCTTCCAATGGTTTATGACAAATGCTTGACCCCCTGCCAAAGTGGTATATATTACAATATGCAAATGAAACCTGTGCTTTCTGGTTCCTGACCTGTTTATGATACCTCCTCTCCCTGGAATGCACTTCTCTCTCTGCAAGCTCCTACCTCTCAAAATCATTCCCAAGCTGACATCTTCCATGAAGACTTTTGTAGATACACTGCATAAGATACCTTCTCTCTTGCCTTTGAATCTAGCGTAATTCTTTGTTTCCATCTTTCTTCAGGAACTTACATTTTTGCCTTATTGTTATTTTTGTATGTCTTGTTTTCCCCACTAGATTGAGAGCCTGGACTTTTTTTATCTCACAATACTTTACACATGATCAGTGCTCAATAATCACTGCTGAATTTAATTGAATAGGCTATTTGAACCAAGGCTGGTGAAGCTCCTTTTCAATCCTCACACCTTCCCAATACTCTCTTTGTGAAGTCGGTTAAAACAATATTTGACTTCTCCCTTCAAACCTGGATGGAGCAAGTGCACCGCTTCCTGGTCCCCCATGTTCAGCTTCCTGGTCCTCATGCCAACTCTGCAATGTTGATGTCAGCCACCCTGGGGCTGATTAGAGCTATGCTGGCACATGCCCGTTGCCTCAAGTTTGGCTCTGTCCCTACTGTAATGAGTCCAATCCTCATGAGACAGTCAGTCCTGAATATCTAGAATTTGGCCCTTTAATTTTCTGTACAGGGTTAAAGACAAGGTGTTCTTGAGAGAGCTGACAGCCTCAGAGAGAATACCCTCCTTTGTCACTCCTGGGATGCAGCATCAAGATTCGTCTGACTTCCTCAAGCTTTGCCGAAGACTTGAACTCCTGCTTCCTTACTTCCTTTCTCTGCCATCTGTCACAGTCTACAGCTTACTAGTGGTTTGATTCACAAATAAGCATTATTCAGTTGTGAAGTTAAGGTGGGATTTGAGATGTGACTCTATGTGTCTTGGGAAATTACCGGCAGAGTCACTTCATTCAGTCAGGTTACTTCAGGTTAAAAAGTACTGACTCACCACATGACTGGTGTAGGTGAGAGGTCAACTCAAAAAGTATCAAATGATTTCTCTCAGCAGCTGCTCATTATCTCTCTTGTGTAATCATGGAATTCTTTTGATGGCATTTGTATAATTTTAGTGAAAGATTCTCTCTCAGGCTGTCCTCTTGCCCAGACACCTTCATCTACTGCCTCTAATTTTCTGATGAAGATGATGTATTTTATCATATTCCATGACTTCCCAGAAGATCTGTTTCTTCAAAGCAATTTCAAAACTATGTATTTGGTGTTTAATGTATGTAAGGTATTTCTTTATACTTGCAGGCACACCATGGCATAGCATCAAACATCATACATAATTCCTTGGGAACTGGGGTAATCTTTCACAAAACATAATTCAAACTAGTTTAAGTTGAGGCACATAGACAATCAGACTTCCAAATTTTGCCCTATTCTGAATAGCTATATCTTTCTAATTAAATGTGCTGGGGTGATATTGGTTAATAACATTATATAAATTTCAGGTGTACAATTCTATAATACATCATCCATATATTGCATTTTGTGCTCACCACCCAAAGTCTAGTCTCCTTCCATCACCATATATTTGACCGTTTACCCTCTTCCTCATCCCCCCGGATCCCATCCCCTTTGGTAAACAGCACAACATTTTCTGTATCTACGAGTCTGTTTGTTTTGTTTGTTTGTTGCTTTCTGTTTTATATCCCACATATGAGTGAAATCATGTGGTTCTTGGCATCTATATTGACCATATCTGCTTGTAGTATCTTAAAGGTTTTCAAATTTCCTTTAAAATTTAATTTTACAAACATCTTTTAAGATTTCATTACAGAAAAGGCCTTGGCTAACAATAATCTTGGAAGCTATAGCTTACATAAATCAGGAATTATAATCACTGATCAGAAGAGAACTTAAAGTAATTATAAGGCCAAACAAAAGGAAATGAGAGAGAGAATGTGGAAGGAGATTAAAGACAGTGAATTCTATTCGATTTGTTTATTTAAAGAGTAGGATGTAGCTCTGTGCACCACTCCTGATTACAAATTGGGGTGCTACAGGCAGGGTATCTTAGGATTTCCCCTTGAGGGAAGAAAAAACAATTTGGCAACTAGAAATAAGTTGCACACAGGACACACATACAGATGCTGAAAGTGTTTTTTAAAAAGCAAAAAGCTAAACTGAGCAGCAAATAAACAGAGGCAAAGTTAGAAAAATACAATCAATGAAAGACTGTTTGCCAGTACACTGTTTAAAGATTTTATTTCTATAGTTGTACTAAGAAGTTAAATTACTGTATTAGGCAGGACTATGGTGATCTGCCTCACCAGAGGCCAGCAGACACAGAGGCCAGCAGACCCAGGTTGTCGTTAGGTTGACTTTCAAGTCTCAGTGCATACCTGTCTCCAGTCCCTTTCTCTGCTGTTGGTGACTGTACGTCTTGGTGATCAACAGTTTCATCCCTTTGTCAAGCAAGAAATTGTCACATCTACCAGGATTTAGGCAGTGTTTGCTTTTGTGCCCTCACTTGAGCAGCATTAAAAACAAAAATATAGCTTTATCTTAGAATAACTTGCCCCCAAATTAGCTAATCCCAGGATTCCAGAGCTCTGCATTCCTGAACTCTAGTAATCACACATTTTGGAGAACAGTTCAAGCAGCCCAAATTTGACTGAGCCATACCCAGAATTAGTTTTGAGCCTGCATGGTCACCCCCCTGAGGTTGGTCTTATCTAGGGCCACGTCCAGAGTCACTGCACCTCTTGAACCTAATTAGAATGATGGCTCTGCAAAGTCTGCACAACCATGTAGTTGACAGGCTTCATAAGCATTGGATGGAGGTCTTGTCAATCAGTCATCATGTAGCATGTTCCAGGACCACGGCAAGAGGGGATTGGTCCAACCATGAATAGGATACTGAAACACATTAATTTGTCTTAATAGTACTTACTAATGATTTCCAAGTATATTAATAATAGTAGTAATAATAATGACAAATACTGGACTATAAAACTCCTGTCTTGCCTGTTTAACTCATCACTGTATAATAGAAATCTAGTACATATCTTACACTATAGTAGGTTGTCAATTAATGCTTATTGAATAATTGATAGCAAACATTTATTAAGCATTTATGGAATCATTAGAGAAGGCCTATCATATAGAAATTGATATTATGCCCATTTTCAAAGGAAACACGTGACATTTAGAGAGGTGATGTAACTTGCTTACATTCACCCAGTTAGAAGTGAGGACAATGGGGACAGCAGCGAGAGAACTCAAACTCTAAATCTATATTTCTCATCTCTCTGATCTGCTGCTTACAGTCCTACGTACTGCACTGCATGGAAGAACTGAGAAGGAAAGTAAATCACTACAGTAATTTCTGATTGTCCAGGAGCCTATAAATCACATGTAGATATTTATTAAAAATGAAAAGTTAATACCAAAATAAGTTCACAAAGAATAATTGCACCAGAAATTCAAGAACAGGAAGGCTGCTCTTTGTAGTCTTCCTGGTAGAGCATCAAACAACTTCCCAGGCTGGCCCTTGCCAGCTTCATCAGGTGTGTCTCTCCACTCTCAACCACCCCTCCTGCAATCTGCTGTGATGCCTTGGATAAGGATAGTTACTTTCAGGCTTTGGTCATGCTTCTTCCTCTGCCCAAAATGAAATTGTGCTCATTCTTGAAGGAATGACTCAAATGTTCCATCCTCTCCAAAGCCTTTCCCGGCCCTTCTACCCACCACGCCTCCACCCCCAGCTGAATTAATCACCTCTTCATCTGTTTTACGTGGATCTCTGTTCATAAAGATAGTCAACTCTTTATTAACTTCTATTATAGTCGGTGTGTCTCCCTGTCTACACTCTAAGCCCCTTGATGACAAGGACCTGATGGAACACTTAGAGTTGGGGATTAATTATATATTCCTGGAAAATGGTGAGAACTCTGGCCTGACTAGATCTAAGAGCTGGTTTGAAGCAGAAGATAAAGTTTGAAAAGTTAGAGACTTTAATGCTAAAGAGCAGAGGATGCCATACTGAGGATTTAGAACAGCACGTTGTGGCATTATCTAAAGAGATAGAGCATGATAAAAGTGCTGCTGTGGAAGGATGGAAATATTAGTAGAATGAGAGATTCAGGTTTAGACCTAAAACCTCTATTTTGAATGGGGAAAAAAAAAATGTGGAATTGAGTTAATGGTGAAATGAAATAGTTTAGGAATTTTAATGGTAACCAGATCCATAATTTTACTCCTTCACCTGCAAACTTGTTTTTGTCCATAACATCAGTGACAACTTACTTTTTTCTTCCCACCATTAATTGATTTAAGGTCCTATGGGATGCTCATCACCTATAGGATCTAATCATTATGATAAACGTGAGGTTAATATTATTATCTCTGCTCTATAGATGAAAAAAGCATAAGTCAAGTAGCTTCCCCAAGTCACATAGCTAATGAGTGTCGGAACAGTGACTTGAACCCAGGTCTCTGCGTCTGCAAGGCCTGTTCTACAATAAGACCTCATAAAGCCAGCGTGGATTAGAAAATATGGCAAGTGTCTGCATTTAACCCAGGTGGAAATGTGCAATAAGTTGGGAAACTGAAGCTAACTCATGGCAAAAATAACAGCATCCTTCTTTTATGAGGAGGGTGGAGCTCCACCAGAGGCTTAAGATAATGAGGCACCAATTGCTAATACCTCATTACCTAAGATCCACCTGCGATGTAAGATGGCGATAGCCAATGCTATGAAACAGGTAGGTGTGAGGAAGGTATCAGATTCAGGATTTTCAGGTGCTTTATCAGCACTGAGACACTCCAGTGATGACAGGGATGCAAGAACTATGTCAAGAAACAACTATAAAGATCCACAAAACCAAGTAAGACATATTTGAAGGGGCTTAAACAAGACTCACTCTCTCCAAACTAAATTATAAGGCAACTTCTCTCCCCAAGATGATACAAATGGTCCAGAGTGCTCCATCACAAATAACACGGTCTTGCTAGGCGAGTCAGATTGATGAACGAACTGATTATCTTACTTACCATGGAGCCATGTGAGTCTGGGAATTTCAGGGTGATTTAGAATCTTGCAAAGAATTACTCACCCACTCATCCAGGATGAGTAATAATTTGCTTGGTTAAACTGGTTAAAGTATGTTGAATTAATTAATTTTATTACATGTGTTGCTATAATCTTATGGGAATAAGAAATAAGAAATAATTGGTCTTTTGGGGCCAATCTATTAAAGCTGGGGGGAGGAACACGAGGCAGAGTATTAAGAAAGATCAACACCCCTCTTTCCGCAGTGCAAGTTTTAATTCTCCACTTTAGAAGAAAAAATAAAAATGAAAATACGTTTATGTCTTCTCTTCCATAAAACCTAAAGCAGCTTAAGAAACAAATCTCTGTTTTCATCTAGTATCACCTCTTTCTTTACTGAAAACAATAATAATACAACAAACCAATTTGTGTATGTGCTTTAGTCTTTGGTGACCAGCCTGTTCCCAGAGAAATTTAAAAAACAATATCACAAATATTAAAGGTGTCTACATTTTGTGTGGCAGCATGCATTCTCTTGAATACAACAGAAACTATGTTAGAAAAAAAGATTTTTTCTTACATAAACTAGAAACTGATCATTCCTAGCATTTTGAAATTCCAAGTTTTCCGAATAGGAAAAATGAGTTATCTGTCTCTTCAATGTTGAACAACACACAATTTTTGTACATGCTTTCTATGTATATTACTATTCAATTACTTTGAAAGCATAGGACGTAGGAAAAGGGATTGGGCAATGATTTCAATTCAAATCAATAATAAAATATTTTAGTTGAAAAGTCTGATGTTTAAAGCACTGATTGGCTAGTCTACAGGGAATTAAAACCTTTACTTTCAGGCCCCTTCATAGTAGCTCTTCCCTCTCCACAGCCTTTCCATACCCCCACTCCCCATGCAATATTTTGAAACAAAGGAAAAGGATATATATCAGGTAGAAATGGAAAGGTGTACCTAATTGTCATGTATATTGCTATTTGATAGTGTCACTTTTGAACAAGAGAACTTATTTTTTAAATAGGGTAAAATAAATTCACAAGTCCTTACTCAAAAATACCCATTTTTGTATATGCTTATAGAGACATAAATATATGCCCATGTATGCTTCTTTACAAACATGTAACTAGAGACACAGAGCATATGTATAAGTATGTAAAGAAACATTTACAAAAATGTAGCTATTATATAAGCATAATGTGAAGAAAATGGTATATAATAAAAATGAAACATCTGGCCCTCCAGATATGCATTTTAATGGGTGCTTTAACAATAGCATGGGACAAATGGAGCATATGGTCATATCAGTAAAGTCTTGCTACAGAAAACTGGACAGATCTTTTGAACCAATTTTATTTTTGTAGCCTATAGATACACCCACAGTATTTTTCTAAACCAATTACTAGACAAATGCAAAACCATTCTAAGTTAAATAACTGCATACTCATTATTTTATTATTATTATTAAGTTTTACATTCACCTTTTTCTTAAGCAGAGGCACTCACATGTAACAACACAAATGTATCTCAATTGAAAATAATCTGAATGACTACAATGAAGCTAATTCTGCCCATTCTGCCACTACTCTGGTTTTCTCTCTGAATCATGGAATTGTTTTTGAAAGCTGATTGTAATCTATATGGAGCTTATAATAAAGAAGAAACTTGTTCAAAAATTTTCAAGAGGCTTACACAAACTTTCCTACCACTAAGGCTCCCTATTGGAAACATAATCCCATTCTCACCTACAGCTTGACCCTCAAATCTTCAACCTGCCTTCAGTAATGAAAGTTCATTGCTTAGAGCGAACAACAAGCATTTCGTATAGCACAAGGAGCCCATGAAATGGAGCTCTGTTGATGCTCTGGTTCTACAGCCTCAGGAGGTCATTGACAAGATGCCTTTTTGATACAGCAACTTCATTCCTCAAACTAGGGCCCATGTGAGAAATGTCAAATCATGTTGAAAGCGAAGGGACCAACTTACCGCAAGGGGAGAGGACACTCCAAAAGCTTATTTAAGGGAGACTTGTTTTGACAAACAAGGAAGCCCCGTGAGGAGATGATTACACAGGCCACTCGGCTGCGTCCTGGCCAAGTTGATTTCTGACGCTCAAAGGGTCTACCTAGAAATGGGTTATGTTTAGTGCACATATATGCACATATGAGTTAAACGAAAGGATCAAACAAGTGTAAACAACCTAGATATTAGCTAAGGCCTCTCCGTCCCCAAGTTCTTACATCTATGCACGTGGCTTGATTGAACACCCTACTCAGCCCATTGGTGGTGTGTACTGGACCACAAAACCAATAAGGCACACAAAGTATTTGGTGAGTGTACTACCCTTACCGGAGATTAGCGGGTCACAAATAGTAGTGTGTGATCTCTCAATCTCACCGTCTCGTCCTCTTCTCTAACCCACTCCTGTTTCCTTTTCTCCACTCCAGCCTTCCTTCTCCCATTTTGGGACAATTAAATTCCTTTCCTTTTCTCCTGCTGAGTGATTTTGCCTTTTTCTCTGCTTTTGCCTTTTTCTGTTCCTCCTGACCTCCAGACTACAGAGGACACATTTCTCCCAAAGCTTATCCATCACAAAAATAAGGGCTATTCTCTCTCTATGAGAAACTCTGGTAGCAGCTCCTGAAGGAGTGAAAATTTCACCAACTCCTTACAGTTAATTACGATTATTACTGGCTAAAATAATGCTTGATCACTTGGAACCTCCAGAATAATGATAATCAAGGAAGATAATGAGATTAATTCCACAGCAATTATTTCAAACTCAAAGCAATATTCAATTACATATCAGAACAGATGAAATATTGTCAGTTTCTATTTTTTCTAGACCCAAGCCAGTTAGAGTAAAAGGGTAGACTCCTCTGGGATCGGTGATATATTTTCAGAAGCCCGTGAATTCTGTTTGAAAATTTAATATTTGGGGGCTTTCATGCATATAATACTCTGAAGCAAGCCTATTCTGCTTCATCTGGATGACTTCTCTGTGAACAATTAAGTGTCAAGTGATCATTTGTGGTAGAAATGTTCAATCTTTCAGTGAATCGATAAACTTGCCTAGGTCCCCTTGTTCTAATATGAAAATGACAATTGCTACGTATCTGCTCTGGTAACTCAAACTCAAAAGAATTGTTAAATTCATTTACAAATTATAAAAGTAATACTTCTCGGGGCGGCCGAGTGTAGCGTTGGTTAAGAGCTAGCTTGGGACGCCAGAGGGCCCTGGTTCGGATCCCAATATGAGGGCCAGTGACACTGCCCTCTACAGCTAAGATGCTGAACAACAGCTCAACCTGGAGCTGGGCTGCTGTGAGTCGCCNAGGTGTAATTGTGAAAAAGTAACTGAAATGTATAAGAAGGCAAAAAGAAGATAATGTTATTTTTAACAAGGTTTATTTGTAAAGGTTATTTTCAGCCTCCACTCCTAGCCTCTGGTGATAAGAAAGTTCTTTTCCACCAGGTCAGGGAGAACATCTTTTGCATGATAGTTTTATCTCCAATTTTAAGAAGAGAAAAGGAAGTGTGTGTGACTTCCTGGGACGTGTTGTTAAGAGCAGTTTGCACAAAAGCATCAATATGCCAAGGCAGCATATTTTGGGTGGCATGTTCTGTGCCCTTTCAAAAAGAAGCATTGAAAATAAAATAGAAAGTAGAAATAAAATACAGAGCTATTGAAATTAGCAGAAATTTTTATTTTTTGAATCAATCTGAGAAATCCAGTATCTAAATAATAATAGTTCTATAAATAGAAAACAGAGCATAGAATAAAACAAGATTATTTTCCAGGACTTAGACATATATTTCTAACTAGGCCATACAGTGCGATCATAAGGTGTGGCCCTTCCTCAATGTTAATTCTATAAAAAAGCAAAAATTGTGCATGGAAGATATGCAATTATAATAGTCACAATGCCTCAGCTGTGAATAATATTTATATAACCAACATAATGATTCAATTCTTCTAAACAAAACTTGTGATATATCTACATAGAGGGTGTGTGTGTGTGTGTGTGTGTGTGTGTGTGTGTGTGTGTGTGTGTGTGTCTGTTAGCAGCAGAGATGTAGATTGGTTGGTATTTGTAGGATAGCAGAATTCTCTTCTCCCATAGTATGAAATAAATACAAAATGCCCAAAACTTTAAAAATCAAGTAACTAATTCAAGAAGCATGAAATCTGGAAATATGGAGGTGAATACCAGAAGAAATAGCTTAAAGAGCTAGAAGAAATAGCTTAAAGTGTAGCAAGAATTGGGAGTTTTTCATTATAAGCCAAGTACCACCTTTTATTTTTAAATTATGTCCAGTCATTAATTTAATAATGATTAAATTTAAATTTTAATGGGTATGTAGAAGTAGAGCACTCTGGGAAGAGGGTTACCCGTGCTGTCCAGGTCTCCCTGGGTAACATTCCTTTCCATGCTAAATACATAACCTTCAGCTTCTAGTCCTCAGTTTTACAGCTTCAAAAACTTAATTTTACCTGCACATAAAAAGCAGGTCCATCTCTGGGAGAAGCAGTGAAACTCACTTAATCACCTTCATGAAATGAGGTATCATAATTTAGGATGAGGCCTCACCACTAGTANAAAAAAAAAAAGTAATACTTCTCTGTAGCAATGTAATCTTATAACTGAAAATTTTCTCATTTTTTAATATATTTAAGGCTTTGATTAGACATCATTAGCATGATATAGTGAAGCGAAGCAAACACTAATTTAATTGTAGGTCAGTGAGAAAAGAAGAAAGACTTAATACAGAAATTATGCATTTATAATAGTGTTGAACAAATGCATAAAAATATATTAAAAATGTATGGTTTCAGCAGAGAGAAAAAAATTAGCAGTAAATGACTTGTTCGTAACATTCTAAATACTACTTAAGTATAAATCGAGATTCGTTGGTTATACTTTAAATCCAGGGAAGATTGCTCTTTGGAATGTTGTGGTTAAATATAAAGTCTGAACTAGCAAACAAAGATTTAACGTAATTAATATCGTTATGTATGATTTGAATGAACATGCATTTCCTACATTTAGAATATACTGACTTTGCTAAATTAAAATCAATCCATTTAAATATAAAAAAATACCAGGTGAACATGCACATGAACCTCTATGATTAAAGATACGAAGAACAGAAAATTAGGTCCTGAGCAATATTGAGAAACTCTAGGAAAAAAACACTTTAGGGACCTATGATGGTCTTTCCATGTGTCACTTGGCTAGGCTAAATCCCCAGTTATTCATTTAAAGACTAACCTAGGTGTTGCTGTAGGGGTATTTTGTAGATGCGATGAAAGCTCATAATCTGTTAATTTAAAGTGAGAGATTATCCTAGATAATCTGAGTGGGCCTAATTCAAAGATTGAAAGGCTTTAAGAGTAGAACTGAGGCTTCCCTGAAGATAAAAAGAGAGTCAGCCTGTGGATAGCAGCCTTAGCCCCAGACTTCCAACCTGGGCCACAGATTTCAGACTTGCCTGACCAGCTCCCACAACTGCATAAGCCAATTCCTTGCCATATACATCTCCTGCTGGTTCTGCTTCACTGGTGGAACCCTGACTCATACAGGGCCCCCAATAACCTAATGATATGCAAATGTTCAACCATCAAAAGAAACTGGTATCAAATAAAAACTTAAATTCAGCAGAACTTTGTAGGTATTTGAAAAGTAACCTCTCAAACTCTTTAAACTCTTGATTTTTAAAAAGTTTCTGAAACAGTTATACCTATATTAATACTTGAAGGGAAAAAACGCATTTGCACTCAATGATTGTTTTAAATGGTATCTACTTAATGAAATAACATTGTTGATCACAAAAGTAAGAAAGTTTCAAATGATTTCTGTCAACTTCAATGGATGAACAACAAAAAGACTGCATTGTGGGGAAACGTCAATACTAGACAAATAGTCATGGCAAATGACCATTAGTGGTGGGTACCAGCATGATGGCCTAAACCATCACAGATTGCTGCCTCAGAGGTTTCAAGGCCAGAGAACAGACAAGATCTGTCCCTCTAATAGGGACTGATGAAGATTAATTCATGTGGATCTGTGAGCCTCCCATTTCTCAAACCTCACCATCACCTTTGCCCCAATACTTCAGGATAAAAAAAAGCCTTCAATAAACCCCATCATCATTTTGAATAGGATCACAGGGGGCGGGCGAGAAGACATAAAAGTGTGAGGATTTATTCCAAACATCTCTTTAGCCATCAAAGAAGAGGTTATATAAATTGGAAAAGACTGTTAAACTGTATATTCCCAAGTCTGTAGAATTGTTTTTTCCTCCATGTTATCCAGTGGACTAAAATATTGTGAGGAAGACATGATCTATTGGGTTGTCGGAAAAGTCATGTCGCATTTTTGCAACGAGAAACATAAAAAAAAATACGTCATGACTTTTCCAACAACCCAATATTAAAGAAAATACAGAAGCTGCATTTTATTTGCACATTTTATGGTGGCATGAGTAAATGTTCAACCTCATCATAAGTGCTCTGGGTTTTTTTGCTGAGAAAATTGGGACTGAAATACTAATGGTGTCAAGTGCTTTCCCCAAAACCTGTTCCCCAACTAGTATCCACAAATATCTCTAAAGGTTATGTTCATGTGTGTGTCTGTTTTATAACTGTAAAAAACAGGGAGGAGCTTTATTTGAGGATAAGTTGGAATAGAAAGATAAAGGAAAGGAATGCATGGCCTCTGTTCATTTTCAGATACCCTGGACTGAATTTCAATCAGTGAGGTCATAGGGCTGAGAGTCAAAACCTGATGGAAATGTTCACAGAAGATTTTGTAAAACTCTCAGTACAAGCAGAATTTTTTTGTTGCCCAGGTGATAAAAAGTGGCATGAAAAGAACAAGATTGGTCTTCCTGCCAAACAAAGGTAGAGGTCCATTTACATGTAAGAACTACATGCCCGAAGCCCCTCCAGACATCAAATCTTCTGTCATAGAGCAAATTTGGAGGGAAGATAAGGCAAAGAAGATCCCAACCAATCCAGATTGACCCCGTAAGACAGCTGTAGTCCCATATAGGTTAGCACTAATTCCTTAGTGAGGAGGAAATGGAGATTCATATCAGAATTCACCAAGGCATTTTGTAGTAGAACTGCCCTGATGTTTGGCTTTGGACTCATTATTTGACCAAAATCTGTCCTACAGCCTGAGCCACTGGAAGATGAAGTTGAATACTTAAGCAAATGATGTTTCAGATGTCCCTGAACCTCTGTGTTACCATTATATCTAACCAGAATTTCATAGTAATATGAGTAGGCTATGTCATTTGGATTTATTATTATCTTAATTATTCCTTTCAAATATTGGTAAAATTTCTAGATGTAATTTGGAATGAAAATTTGCTTATGTGCTTATCATATTGAAATTCTATGTCAATCGGAATATAAATATATATTCATTATAACAAGAGCAAAATGTTGTTACAATTATGTACTTTGAATGCTGTTTAATTCAATGTACAAGAACAATTTTTAAGAACCTTGAAATCACTAAGTAAATAGGAAACTAGGTCGACAGTTAATATGAATGTTAAGAGAGAATGCACAAGCTTGCATTTTTACAAAGGCTATTGTGGTGACAAATCTCCAAGATGGAGAACCTCACCACCTGGTATTCCTGCCATTGGTGTGTACTTTCCCACAGTGAATAAATCTGACCTTCATATACAGTAATCACATAGTATGATTTCTAGGTCTATATCAAAATAGACTTCTACCTTGCACTCTCTTGAATCATCTGTTCTGGAGGAAGCCAGCCGCCATATTGTGAGGACCCTCCAGCAACCTGTGAATAAGCACATGTTTAGGGGAAATGGAGCCTCTAGCTAACAACTACCACCAGCTTACCAGTCATTCCTGTGCACCAACTTGGAAGCAGACCCTCGGGCCCCAGTCAAGGTTTCAGGCAACTGCAGCCCAGACCAACATCTCAACTGCAATCTCAAGGGAGTCTCTGAACCAGAGCTGCCAAGATTAGACACTTTATTTCTAACCTACAAAAACTGAGGGTAATAAATATTTATTACTGTTTTAAACCACTAGGTTTGGGGTGACTTCTAATGCAGCAGTACATATCTATTACAAATATAATACTTCCTAACCCAACTAACTTTTTTAAGTTAAATAATAATAAAATAAGTCATGGGGATATAATACTCAGCATGGTAACTATAGTTAATAATACTGTATTGCATATTTGAAAGTTGCCAAGAGAGTAAATCTTAAAAGTAAATTTCATCACAAGGAAAAATATTCTGTAACTGTGTAGGTGACGCATGTTAACCAGACATATCATTTCACAATATTACAACTATTAAATTATTATGTTGTATGCCTGAAACTAACATTATGTTTTAGTTTAAACAAAAATACTAAAAAATACTAATACAAAACAATAATAGAGATTATATTATAATCTAATCTTTGTAAAATTACTTAATATACTAGTATTTATAGCACTAAATACAATAACTTTTAAGAATAACCCTTAACTATAGTTATTTTATTACATGTAAGCCTTGAATGTTTCAAGAAAAAGTCTCAATGTGGAAGCTTCATATTCTGAGAGGAAGAATTACAAAAAACCTCCAAAATTTTATTAGAAAATTCCACGATAAATGATCTTTGATTCAGTCATAATAAGAACTATGAATAAAAGAAAATATTAAAGAAAGATGAGGTACTCCAAACACATTTTGTTCTCATTAATCACACTGCAAAACAGCAGGCCTGACTAATATGAAAGAAATCACCCTATAGTTCAGAGTCTAAAAAGTTTAAAAATGCAAACACAAAGCGATAGACTGACAAACATTTTCTACGGTTGAAGATGAAGAATTTTGAGATTGGGAAAGACATGAGTCCTAAGTGCAAAGTTCTTTCTAGAAAATGTGTTGCTGAACATATTTTCCCTGAATTACATCATATCATATCAGCTATATTATAATTATGCTAATTTTATGAATATTATGTAAATTAAAGTGCATTGGTATTATTGAATATGGTATGTGTATGTGTATGTTCAGAAACATACATAGAACAGATATGTAATCATGGAAAGGCATAATATAGCAAAATCACTAGCCATAAAGAGAAAGATAATAGCTCTTCTCATCATTCTTTTACAACAAATAATCCATTTGACACATGAGAATTTTTGTAATAATAGCTTTATTGAAATATAATTTACATGTCATAAAATTTACTCTTTAAAGGATACAATTCAGTCATTTTTACCATAGTCACAAAGTTGATTGACCATCATCAATCATTTTAGATCATTTTATCACTCCAAAAAGAAACTGTCCTCATTAGCAATTATTCCCCATTCTCCCTCTACTCTTAGCTTCCAGCAATCACTAATATACTTTATTTCTATTGATTTGCTTATCCTAGATATTTCATGTAAATGATCATGAAAAATGCATTCTTTTGTAACTGTCTTCTTTCATTCAGGTTATAGTTTCAAAGTTCATGTTGTAGCACTTGTAGATAGTTTATTCCTTTTAATAGGTGAATAATGTTTCATTGTATGAATATACCATATTTTGTTTATTCAGCTATGATTAGACAGTCAGGTTGCTTACACTTTTTTCAGCCATTATGAATAATGATGCTGTGAACATTCATGTACAAATTTTTGTGTGGACATGTTTTTATTTCTCTAGGGTATATACCTAGGAATATGCCAGTATCATATGCTGGGTCATAGGATAACTCTCTGTTTAACATTTTGAGAAACTGCCAAACTGTTTCACAAAGTAACTGCTATACAAGAGATTTGAGAACTTCCCTGTCATGTTCATATATACATATATACATATATATATATAATGTTTATAATATATAGATATTATACATATTCTAGCAAATGGAAGTGTTATTAGGTATTACATATTATAAGTCAGCTGAAACAACAGTAAAAAAGCCTTAATATTGTATTTTGCAGATAACAATGCCCACACTATAAGACCTATTAACAACCAATAGTTGTTTGCAGAGAAAGTACTTTGAACCCCAGAAGTTGCTAAAGAAGCAAGCACCCTTGCATCTTAGTTCTTTGAAGTATTTCTCACATGATATCTGTTCTAAAGATCCTCTCATCATTCTTCTTGGGGGAAAAATTCTGAAATTGGTTTTGTATGCAATAAAAGCTAAGATGCAGATGAACATCAAGGGAATATTCTTTTACCTTTAAAGACAGTTACATTTTGCTATCACCACATGTCTAAAAGACAATATTTAAGGAACAAATGTGTTTCAAGTGTTGGAGAGAAGAAGACAGGCGGTGAAGGATAGAGACCTTGACTTCCACTTCAGGTATTTGTTCAACAGTGAGCTCATGCTCATTTCATAGCCTCCGCTTCCATTTTCATTGTTCTTTTTTTAAAATAAACCTTTTTAATTTGAATTACATTAGGCTTACAGAAGAGTTGGAAAAATGGTATAGGGTGTTCCCATATATATACTTCACTCAGCTTCCCCAATATTCCATGACCATAATAACAATGATCAAAGCTGGGAGATTGGGCTGGCCAAGCTGCTCATTGGTTAAGAGTTGGCTTGGGAGCGTGAACTCTGAGCAGCAGGGCCACCAGTTCGAATCCACATGGGCCAGGTCACTGTACCCTCTATAGCTAAGATAGTGAACAACAGCTTGACCTGGAGCTGGGCTGCCGTGAGTCGCTGGTGACGGCGTAGGCTGCAATGGGGCTGCAGTGAGCTGCTGTGAACTACTGTGAGTGGTCAGCAGCCAGCGCGAGTGGCTGTCCAATGGCCGGCGAGTGACTGCCTCAGCTGGGAAGAGCGCAATGATCACAGTACTAACATGGGCCAGTGAAGCGACGTCCTCCACAACTAGACTGAAGAACAAAAGGACAGCAACTTGTCTGTTCCCCTTGACGGATTCCCCAACGCTGTTCCCTCCCCCAATGCTCCAATATAGTCTTTAAAAAAAAACAAAAAACAAAAAACTGGGAGATTAACATTGGCATAATACTGTTAACTAAATGTTAGGCTTTATTCACACTCAAATTTCCCCCATTTTCTCCACCAAGGAACTTTTTCTCTTCTAGGACCCAACTAATCCAGGATCCTACAGTGCTTTAATTGTCATTTCTCCAGGCTCTAATCTACCACGGTTCCTCAGTTTGTCTTTCAGGATTTTGAGACTTTTGTATAGGATTGGCTATTCATTTTGTAGAATATAATATACCTCAGTTTTGGTTTGCTTGCTCCTAATTAGAATGAAGTTTGCATTACTGGGAATGATAGTGCAGAGGTGAGGAAGCCTTCTCAGGCCATCATATCAAAGGGCACATGATGTCAATATCTATTACTGCTGGTGATGTGAACCTTGAGTTCTTGGTCAAGGCGGGGTCTGCCAGATTTCTCTACTGTAAAGTTACTATTTTGGAAGAAATACTTTCAGACTACACAAAGATCCTGTTCCTTCTTAAGCTTTTACCCACTAATTTCAGCAGCCATTGGAGGGTCTTGCCTGCAGGAATTATCACTGTGGTGCTATAATGGTGATTTTCTATTTCCTACCTCCCTGTAGCACTTATTCTTCCATAAAGAAGTGTGGTTCCTTGTCTACCATTTACACGTTAATTCAATTATTTATTTATATCAATATGAACTCATGGATATTTATTTTATCCTTTGGGGTAACTTCAATCGCATTTAACTAATTGTGTTGATTTTATAAAACCCAGACTTAAAGAAACCTGGACCAAGAAGCCCCCAAGTGAATACTTAAGTCAAAATTCTGGAACCTAGTAGAGGCCCAAGAATAAAGGAAATTTTTTTTACAGACTTCATCTTAACATGTTTGTGTTTTGGTGTATGTTCTACGCTAGACTTGCTTGTAGATAGTCAATAAATATCAACTACATTAGGGCTGGCTGAGTGGCGTGTTGGTTAAGAGTTGGCTTGAGACATCAGCTTTGAGCAGCAGGGCCCTGGTTCGGATCCCACATGTGGGCCAGTGACACTGCACCCTCTACAGCTAAGATGGTGAACAATAGCTCGACTTGGAGCTGGGCTGTCGAGAGTTGCTGGTGATGGCATAGGCCACAGTGGGGCTGGCCAGCAGTTGGAGTGAGCTGCTGTGATCCAACGTAAGTGGCCGTCCAACGGCCGGCAGGCAACTGCCTCACCTGGGAAAAGCGCAATGATAATACCAACATGGGCCAGTGAAGCAAGCAATGTCCTCCACAACTAGATTGAAGAACAAAAAGGACAGCAACTTGCCTGTTCCCCTTCCCCAAT
>NW_017732548.1:457250-458763 GCF_001890085.2 Hipposideros armiger
TATTAGGAGGAGAGACAAAATAGAAACTCGCCCTCACTGATATTCTCCAGGAATTATTTTAGAACATAATATACATTTAAAGCTTCTTAGAAGCTCTAGAAAATGGGAATCAATATTACAAGTCAGATCAAACAAGATGTTAGTTGAAATCAACCTTTAGGAAAGAATTTTACTGTTACAATTTAAGTTTTAAAACACTTACAGACATCATGTTTTATTATCAAAGGGAAAAAAAATGGAGAAAGTTTGCAGAGAAGGCCAAGGTTTATGTACACAATTTTCCATGAGATTAACATGCATCAACCATTTGAAAAGCCAGCATTTACACTACATTGGAGATACAGCTTTTGTTGAATCCACACAGGGTATTAGCAAAATCCTTATAAATGTATACAACTATTGTGTATAAACTTGCCTTTAAGCCTAATAAGTAATTTAGAAGGATTGGTGAGATTAAGTGGGAAAACGCACATAATGTGTATATACAAAATGAAAACTGAGGCCAAGGGTGTAGCCTCATGCTTAGAATAACTTTAGAGAGACGCCCAACAAGTCCTAAACATTGCACTTGACTTCCGTTCAACTTTAGGTGTTTTGGGACATTTCTGTTGAATGCAAGGTCATCTAGACAAGCCAGAGAACTGGAAGGTTGGGAAAAGAGTTACCAATTAGCACTGCTACTAAATGTTTTTTGGTGACAGGATAAATTGTCTCTGCACTTAAATTCTTTTTTCTTCTAAATTTTTGTTTGTTTGTTTTATTGGGGAACAGTGTGTTTTTCCAGGACCCATCAGCTCCAAGTCAAGTAGTTGTTTTAATCTAGTTCTGGAGGGCGCATCTCAGTGGCCCATGTGGGGATCAAACCGGCAACCTTGGTGTTGTGAGCACTGCGCTCTAACCACCTGAACTAACAGGCTGCCCCTGCACTTAAATTCTTAAACTTTACATTTATTAAATGGAAATGATGATGCTGACTTGCTTCTCAATATTGTTGTGAATGTTATCCAATAAGAGGCATAGCATTTTAAAACACTGAAATGGGCTCCTCTGTAATCAAGTCAAATGTCAGTATCTGTTCCCAAGAAATATGGTGGATTTTCTTTTCTTGGTGACTTTATGAAGTCATTTGTCCCGAAAGTTTGCAACAGCCACTGGTCTGAAAGGAGAATATTGGATTAAATTTCTGGACATTCTTTACAGCTTTATTCTCTTATGTATTAAATGCTGCTTTCATGGAATTGCTCTCAGTAAGGTTTGATTAGCGATTTGTGTTCTGTCATCTACCCTTGCCTTTCCAAATTATTCTCTGGATTGCAGCCACAATGATCTTTCCAAAACAGATGTAAAGATGTCTCACACACACACACACACACACACACACACACACACACACACACACACACACACACATACACACACACACACGCATGCACACGCGCATACACACACACCTCCATTTCTATCAATAGCCCCGATTTTCAGGAAAAAGCTTTTATTATGAAATCTGTCAACT
>NW_017732548.1:461588-462775 GCF_001890085.2 Hipposideros armiger
TTTAGGATTTCTAAATTTTATGAATTTTAGGATTTCTTTTCCTATTACTGTTTAAAATGTCATTGGAATTTTGATGGTGATTGTATTGAATCTATAGATGACTTCAGATAGTATGGCCATTTTAACAATATTAATTTTTCTGATCCATGAACATGGAATATCTTTCCATTTATTTGTGTCTTCTTCAATTTTTTTCATCAATGTCTTGTAAATTTCAGTGTACAGATCTTTCACATCCTTGGTTAAATTTATTCTTAAGTATTTTATTATTTTTGATGCTATTGTAAGTCTCATTATTCAATTCCTCAATTTTTCATGCATCTTTCTTAGAAGGAAAGCTACCTGAGGGCCAGGTGTTATTCAAAATAAGGACCACTTTAGCAAAACGATAGGCTCAAAGGACGTATTTGTTTAATTAATTGATTTTAAGTCATTCCTAATTATGAATCTAATAATAGTTCCCATGACAGGCACTATTTTAAGCACTTTATACATATGTTTACTACTTTATCTTGTATTTTGTAGCCAGAAGCTCAGCAATATAGTCACTGTTATCAAAGAGCAGGTTATGTCACTTGGTAAGTAAGGGCCATCCACCTTCATTCAGTGTTTAAAGGGATAGACAAAGAGCATCAAGCAAACTCTCAAATCAATCCTGACAAATAATAGTGTGACAAATGCCCCAGCCAAAGTGCTCACACCTCTCATGTCACAATATGTAAGGCATTCAGCTCAATGTAACAGGGGATAATAGAAGGAATAAGATCTGGCTCATTCTCTAAAGAGCTCTTAACTTTTAGGGGCTGATAAAATGCCCCACCACCTTCATTAGCACCTTCCCTACTGGATTCCCAAAACACTTGCAGTCAATTTTATATTATTAGGTAGAAAATTGGAGACATCCTTTCTGGGGAAAGTGATCCACCCAAAAGAAAAGACTTCAAAAATTATTTTGGGAGTTTCCTAGTGAAAGAGGCAGACCTCACATTCAATCGCCCTGTGGCAAGGTCCACAAATCGGCAAACTGTGTCCAGAAATAGGACCCCCAAACATGTTTGCTTTGAAAATGAACAGCCAGAAACCATCAGTTAACCCAAGAAAGTGTTAACATGAAATACAGACACTGATCAAACAGAAAAAGAAAACGCAGAGACAACAAAGATAAGGGAGGAAACTAACACATTTAA
>NW_017732548.1:465100-467211 GCF_001890085.2 Hipposideros armiger
AGGTTATTTTGCATTATTAAACCAGACTTGAAAATTTCCATTGCCATATTTTGGAAATTTGTTGGCATTTTTACTTTTGTGAAGTTAATTGCACAAAAGCATGTCCAAAAAGTCTAATACATCTCCAATGAGTAATGCCACAGTCATTTCAGAAAATGAAAATGGAAGTAATAACACATACCCTGTTACCACCATCGCTCCAAAGTCAGATTTTAATGAGCCCAACTCCATAATCTGCCAGAGCATTTACAGACCTCAAGAGGGGAACTCTATGGCTTCAGGCTAGAAGCAGCAGAATATCTCCCACTCAGGCAGGAACAGTGCTGGGTACGGCTGCTCTGTGGGCAAGCTCATCAATTGTGCCACTTGCAGGGGGCACTGCCCAGGGCAGGAGTAGAGCTGGCCAAGTTTGCCACTAGACACAAAGATGTATATCAAATCCATCAACTTTTCCCCATTTCATTGTGAAGAAATGGAAAAGAATGCAGTAGCTGGTTACTATCCTGCCAGTATAAATAAGTAGCTTTACAAACATGTATAACATTTGTCTTGTGGAAAGCCAACTCCATACCTAGGGAGGTTGGGCAAAAGGAAGCAGGAATGACAAAAAATAAGTAAAAAATAACAATTAAGATGGTGCCAGAAATCCCACCTGCCATCTCTCTCACTATGCTGGGTGGATGCCCAGGATGAGTAAAACTAAGAGATATAAATCTGTTCTCTCAGTTTATCTCAGTTCCTCCGAGTTTCTCACCATGTAGGAATCAGATACACTAAATAGAATTCTGGTACTCAGACACAGAAGATAGTTTTCTTACAACATGGCCCCCAAAACAGACGCCAACCCCTTCATCTGGTGCTCAGCTGAAGAGCTAGTAATGTGTTCCAAAGCTGGAGATGGTAGCCTCAAACTTGGCATCACCCCAAAGGAGTTTTGGTAGTGACTTTGACTATAGGTAGGTGTTCCTTTCTTGCCGACTTGAAACCCTATCTCTGATTTAAGCTGAAATCCAGCTATACCAGGTTCTAAGCAGTTTCAATACAGATCAGACCTAAGAAATATGGTGGCACGCAGAGCCAAAGGAAAGGACTGTCAGAAGGGAATTCTCTGTTACACAGTCTAGGGCATGAGTGCAGTCATGAACAACAGAAACATTTCATTACTCAAGTATCAGTTCTAATTTACTTTAAAACATCATTTCAGAATGGCACATTGATTTCTGTCTCTGGAATACAGGCATGGAAAGAATTTTCCATGTAACCAATGTGTGGAGCAAACCAAAATGTGCTTGGAATTTATGTTAATTGAACTTTGCATTTTCTCCAGCATTCCATACAGCTGTTCCAAATGAAAAAAATTCTTAATAAAAATATTATATAAATACAGTATACTCACAAATGGGTCAAACAATTAATTTTAAGAATATGTCCTCCTCCCCTCTCACTATATGGGTAGTTCTATACCTCACTGGAGGACACCATGGCATACCTGCTAAGGAGTGACAAGGAGGAAGTAGGTTTCAGACAAGGACAGGATCTGGGAGACCAGCACAGCTAGACTAATGCTGACTGATTATTCAAAGTGGGTGAAGAACAAGGGGCTTGAAAGGCATCTTAGAGATCATGTAAGGATCCCTCTCATTTTACAGGTGAGAAAAGCTGTAGCCCAGAGATATGAAGTGACTTGCCAGAAGTCACAGAATTATTAAATTGTTTAATCTAGTCTTCTGCCTCAAAGTCCAGTGTTTTGCTTTGCTTTTTTTTTTTTTCCTACAAAAGTACAATTTGCTGTTCTTTCCAAAGCAGGAGATATAGAACTAAATGTGCAATTTAAGCACCCTGTAATATAGCGGGGGGAAATATATATATTTGGAAATTTTATTAAAGTGGCAAGATGTAATCCTTTCTAAACAACTTCCTTTTACTAATAACTATAATTTTGTAATTTTCAGAAGTCAGCCGAATGAAAACAAAAAAAAAAAAACATCAATAGTTTTCAGTCAAGCTGAGTTTTTCTCTCCCACCTCCTGTATCTGGAAAGTTATATTAGCATTGAAACCAGATCAGAAACATGGGCTCTGTGTCATATTTGCATAAAGAAATATATAGCA
>NW_017732548.1:468341-469577 GCF_001890085.2 Hipposideros armiger
AAACTATTCCACATTCTTTTTTGCTCCCTCCTTCCTCCTAATTCCACACATATGTGTTACAAAATTACTGCTGAAACTCCATCAAATAAGCAATAATTTAAAATGATGGATGATGAGGGCCGGCCGAGTGGCTCAGTTGGTTAACAGTTCGCTCAAGAGTGCGAGTTCTGAGCAACAGCGGTTCGAGTCCCGGCCTGAGCTGAGCTGTCACTGAGCTGCCAACAGGTGGCAGGATGGCTCAGCTAAAAAATAAAAAACAAACAAAAAAATAAAATGATGGATGATGTTATTGTATGAAATTAATCACCAATGGTAGATTTAACGGTAGAAAGGGGGAGGGGAAGCTCAGGTTCTGGGAGGTTCTTACACATTTGTTTAACTTGTATTTTCTGCCTATCCACAGAAGAATTTAAACTCCACAGGAACAGCTTCCTTCACCACCTTGTTCACGACCATATCTCTAGGGCACAACAATAACTGACCTTAATTATACAGAAGGAGTGAATCGATCAACTAATAAAGCAGAAAACTTTGATCAAGAGAAACTTCAGGTATTTATTAGGTCTCCATAAAAAAAAAAGGTAACAAATGCAAAATACTTTTTGAAAAGGTTAACTAATATACAAACAAAAAAATATTTCAATTATTGTCATTTCAGATTGAGCATATTCACTTTGGGACACATCGTCTGCCCTCCATTTGCTTTAAGACACCAGTGACAGTCATCTAGGCCAATAATTTTAATACTCATTACATCATTCCAAGTATTCGCAATTCTAAATATGAAGTCTCATGACATTTTGACAGAAGGCCACCTATAAATGTGTCTGAATTATACATGCAAACAATCCTGAATTAATATCAAAGGCAAAGAAGATCTTTTCTCAGAGGACAAGGAGAGAATTCACACCAGTTTATCATTTAATACTTTTGGCAAAGGCTTTTGCTGGAAGATTTTTAATGTTCCTTTCAGTATTCAATCAAACAACTGTCTGAAGAGGATGTTGTGATTTGGGTAATAATTTCCTCAAACACATTTACATCCCTAATTTCTTTTTGAACTGAGTCAATCAACATGCCATTTGGGATGCACCTGGAAGCAACTTGTTTGAGTTTTTTTTTTTTTTCTTTCTGAAAAGTGAGAATTACTCAACATCCATTTGTACTTGAACTGCCTGTAAATACCTCCCAAAGTCCCTTAGCTCTGAGAAGGAGAACAAAGCAAACAGCCATTTT
>NW_017732548.1:470457-471672 GCF_001890085.2 Hipposideros armiger
GGGGTGAAGGCAAATAAAACTAAAAATAAAAACACAATGCCTAAGCTGCTGTGTTCATACAATCAGCTCATCACTTATCAGCTCATCCAAAAGTCTCTGCCAGATGGACCACGCACACCTCTTTCTTTCCATCTGCCCCAGCTCACAAACGTGAATTCTTAAGTCCAACCAGCCCAGAACAATTTTTCTTCCATAATTATACTCTGCACTTATCTCATCCTGTGCTGCTCTTCACATTTTCCCCTCCCACTGGATTATACCCAGTCCATCTCAGACTCCTCCACTCCTATTCGTTCTTCAAGCACCATATCAAAACAGCCATTAGCCCTTTCCTTCTGACTCCCATCTAGATAAAACAAGATGAAAATTGCATTATTTTTTCCAGCGGTGTGAGGAAATGCTTAATTAAATTTCTGGATATGGAGGATGATGCCCGGGGGGCGGGGGGGCATAATCCCAAGGAACAAAATGATGGTTAGCCTCCACTTCTAAAAAAATAATAAATAAATGAAAACGTCTATAGCCCTCGGTGGGATAGAAACCTTGCAGGAAACAGCCAATGGAAAGAGTCAAAAGATATTTCAGAATGGAGAAACCAACTTCAGATTAAAGTAGTCGGTTTACATGGTGTGAGGGTTGGTTTTATTGTCACCTTGACTAAGCTATACTTATCTCAGTTATTTAATCAAACATTAACTTAGGTCTTATTGTGAAAGTATTTTGTAAATGTAGATAACATCTACAAACAGTTGACTTTAAATAAAGGAGATTACCGTCAATAATATGGGTGGGCTTCATCGAATCAGTTGAGGCCTTAAGAGCAAAAACTGAGATTTCCCAGAGAAGAAATTCTGCAAGATTGCAGCATTAATTTCTGCCTGTGTTTCTTGCCTGTATATAGTTCCCTCTCTCTCCCTTCCTCCCTCTCCCTCTTCCTCTCTCTCTCTCTCTCTCTCTCTCTCTCTCTCTCTCTCTCTCTCTCTCTATATATATATATATATATATATATATATATATATTTGTATTGTGAACAAAAAGGGGGCTCTGTAATAAATTTGACAAGTCTAATGACCAAGAGTAACCTCACAGGGTGATCTGATCACAAATGCTTTACTGAGCAGGTCATGGTGGGTAGTCACGCCCCAGGCCTATAACTTCTATAGTCCAGCCCTGTCCATGGTTCTTGTGTGTCTAGGTTAACACACCTTTGGCATG
>NW_017732549.1:0-14241 GCF_001890085.2 Hipposideros armiger
TTTTTTTTTAAAGATTTTTATTAAAATATAGCTAACATACAATATTAGTTTCAGGTGTACATCATAGTTATTTAACAGTACCTGTGACTGATTGGGGGGATACCTGGTAAGAGCTACAAAGTGATCTGAGGTTGTCTGCTGCCTGTGCTAAACCTGGAGGCATGTGGGAGCGGCCACGCTGTGAGCCAAGCATGGCTGCCACGCTGCCACCCAGTACCAGGCCTGGGGTAACTCCACAAAAAGCCGACACTCAGAGGCCTGCTGCCACCTGTCAGCTTTCTTAAGGTTCAGCCCCTGATAAAGCCTTGTGTGCTACATGAATTGGTTGAGGCAGAGTCTCAGGGAGTCACTACAGTGGGAAAAGTTGTGGTCACCAGGTTAATGTAGACTCTGGTTTGGTGCTAGTGCTGAACCTGGAGTGACTCAGCAAAAGTCTCAGAGTGCACAGTGGCCAGTCGCCACCCACTTGGGGCCAGCAGACTCTGATAGTTTTCCAAGAAACAGTGTTATGTGGGAGGGGCTGGCTGCTTGTGAAGAAAGTGCCTTCCAGGGTTTTCAAGTTAGGTGGGGTAGGTTCCCAGGTGAGTCAGCAGGGCAGAGCAACAGAGATCACCAGGCCAATCAGATTCAGAGTTGGCCTGTGGGGGCGGGCTCAACATAGGAAAGATGGCGCCTGTCTGCTTGTTGCACAGGAGAAGGACCCTCTCACTGTGAATATGCTGACAGTCATCCAGTCTTCCTCCTGCAGCCACACACCTCAGTCTGCTGCCCGTACATCTCCGATGTCCCCCAAGTCACTGCCCCTTCGCTGGAGCCCAAGGTGAGTACCTGTGAGCGAATCTGTGCACGGGCCGTTTAAGAGGAAGTTTGGGCTTCCCACAGGCTTCCATCCCACTCGAATGGTCAGATTCCACACAGTTTTTTACAGCCCGATAATGTGAGGGCTCCTCCTTCTAGCACCAGTACTCTGGGCTGGGGAGGTTGGTGTGGGAGATGGGGTCTCTTGCTCCTCCTGTGGGAACCTACATGGCTGAGATATCTCTCCTGGTTCTTAACTACCACAGGCAGGGAGGTTTGGAGCCTGTTCAATGTCTCAATCCTTCCTACCAGTCTTGTCGTGGCTTCTTTATATTTATATTATAGCTAAAGGGCTTCTGTTGGACTAGACTTCAGATGGCTCTAGGTTGATTGTTCTATAATTTAGTTGTAATTTTAATGTGTTCATCGAAGGACATGGGCATGGTGTTTATCTACTCTGCCATCTTGAATCTCAACACTTTCTTAACTTTGGGAAATATATCTTCATGTTATATTTTGTCTGATATTATTATCATAATATTATTATGCTATAATTTAAAAGGCAGCTATATACTTTATAATTTAGACTCTATCAAGGTGATATATGTTGCTTAACATGCTCATCCATCAACATGAAGGCATATAAAAGTCAAATTTTATTTAGTTAACAAATATTTATTGAGCTCATGCTATGTGCCAGGCATTGTTGTAGGGGGTCTAGCAGTGAGCACATTAGATAAAAAACCCTGCCTTCAGAGAATTTTTATTTGGAGGGTGGGGCAGACAAGAAAAAACGATAATCAAGAAAACACCTTGTATGTTAGATGGTGAACAATGCTAAGGAAGAAAGAAGCAGAGAAGAAGCATAGGGAGTGCCAGAGTCGGAGGCAGGTCACAGTTTAAAAGGGTAAAGGGGGAGACTGGTCAGCATAAAGATCTAAAGGAGGTGAGTGAAGGAGTTATCCAGCTATCTGGGAAAGAGTGTTCTAGAAAGAGTGAACAGATGTGTGAATTCGCCGATGTCAGAATGAGTCAAGTCCTTTTTTATTTACCTATTTGTAGATTTATCTTATCCCTTTCGTCTGCTTGAGCTATCCAAGGTTGAAAGAGTTGTCCTAAAATATCCTTTTGATATTATAGTTTTGTTGAATTTTTCTTGATTTTCAAACATTTTTTCTTTCCAGTTACATAATTTCTATTGTGCAATTTTTTTGGCGAGTAGTAAGACTGAATATTTTTTAAAAACATGTTTCATGTTTGTAAAAATATAAAATATTTTTTCTTTTTTTTCAATTGTTTTCAAACAGTTTTTGCTTTATATATTTTAATACCGTTATATCGGGCACATAAAAGTAAAGTGAATATTATACATTTATTTAAATTATACCTTTCACTAATAAAAGGTAAATTCTTCTGTCCAATGTAATATATTTTTACCTGAATTCTATTTTGTGCAATATTAATATTGCCAATTGTTTTGCATCTGATTTGCCTGAATACTTACACTCATTTTTAATATTTTGTTTGTTTCTTTGACTTGTTTAGTATATTACTGTGTATTGATAACTTTTGCTAATTTTTTTCCTCTTCTCATCTTTTGGCTTTTGAAGTTTTCTTTTATTTTCCCTTAGTGTTTGTAAGCTATGCATCTTCTCCTCTTGTGCTAATGATTACCTTAATTAAAAGAGAAAAGTATCATGGCCCACCTGTATTTCCCTATCTAAAGAAGGAAATACCATCTATGTAGAATCAGAATTTTTATTGTTTTTACATTTTTCACTGTGGACCTTGCAAGCCACATTCATATACTTACCACCTGAACCTGCACATTCACATACATGCACATGTGCAAACACATACACAAACACACACACCATACACACACACACACACACACACACACACACACTTTGTATTTGCTATTTTACACATCTAGAGACACATCTATCCACTTAGCTCTTTGCTTTAGTGAGAATGGGTCTTTGGATCTCTGATCAGATAATCATAGAGGAGCTCAAAAGATATAAAGTAGAGGTATTTTGTTCTCCTAAATCCTAAGTTCTTTGGATGACAATTTAAACTAAACTTACTCTTTCCACCTCTGCTTGTAGCCCAATTGCAACTCAGTAGCCCAGAGAGATACCAGGCAGTTTTTAAAAATTGCACACAGTGAAATATTTCTCTTTTTTAATTAAAAACTATCATTCTTATTGTATTGAGTATGTGGGCTGTTCTGGCTTGCCTCTTTGAATCCAGACAGTGGATTAGATCTCTGTCTCATTGTGTTTGCTTATTAAAAGCCCACCACCAGTACCAACCATGGTGACCCCTGCACTAGAGGGCAGGTTCCTGATTGAAAATCTTGTCAGGAGGTCAGGACATGGCCTGGGGGCAGGACAGCAATGCAGCCTGAGATGTCTGCATGCCTGGGGTGCCTCTCACAATCTGCATTCTCAAGAACACAGGAAGATCCTATGTTTCTTGGGAATCTGTGCCTACTTATGCTATTTAATCTTTACCAAAGCCCTATGACATAAAAGCTATCATCCCCATTTTAGACATAAGCAAACTAAGTCTCAAATATGCCCAGTTTAATTAGAGGCAGACTCGTGATTCAAACCTATGCTTGCAATCTTCCCTAATGATGCTTTTAAGAATGGGAGGCGGGGGGATGGGGGACAGTGGATTGAGACCATCATCATCAAGTAGCATTTGGACACTCTATTTTTGAGCTTTCATGAATTCAATTTACTTTATTTACCCCACCACTGTTCTTCACCTGCACTTGAGTAAATAAATCCCCTGGATTTAGAGTTGGAAGACCTAACTTCTATGACTTATAAGCTCTGTGATTTTGAGAAAGTTAACAAGACTGCCATTTTCTTTGTTCACAAAATGAGAAGTTTAGCCCAATCAGTGATTTTCAAACTCTGCTCTGTTGCCTTCTGGAAATTGGATGTGTGAGTGAGAGACAGCTAAGATGGCCTGTCTTGAACTATTGTTGCTCCTTGATTTGTTAGAGCCTCTCTGTACATGAGATCTTATTTGAAAGTGCAGGTTTCTCTTGTACAATATAGAAGGTGGGGGTGGACCAGTGGGTGAGGAACTCTATAAGTGGAATCCAGGGCATTCAGGCTATTGTAGAACCAAGAAAACACCTGCTCTGACTCCTACTCCACTGCCCAACCCTGGCTACAAGGCAGCTGACATGGATCAGGGAAAAAATGAAGGGAAAGTTTATATGAACTGGCAAGAATGAGGGATAAAAATTGGTCCTAAGCAGCAGCCCCGGGGACAGTACTGTCAATTACCAATCAAATCTAAACTGGGTAATATACATCCAGCTTAGTTCTTATATGTATTAATAGGAACAGATTAAGGTAGAAGCAATGGGCAGGGACATGTTTAGAAGAAAAGAGGGCAACGGGGACAACAAAAGCTTCTCTTCGGGCTAGCAATAAAGAGAGGGCATATGTGTGCCTCACAATCCAAAAAATAATGTCCCTAAGCTCAAAATGGAAAAAAAAAAAAAGAGGGGTAATTGTTAGAACTTTTGAAAGTGCATTCATTAGTTGTGCAAATTGAAAAGCGTAAGTCCTGGTTATACTTGTTCGGTTGCACTGTGAAATCATAATTTTCTGCTTGGATAGGGAATAAACACAAAGAAAGAGCCACAACTCCTTCTAGTAAGAGGACTCCCCCTACCTTCAGGTTAAACATTGGTACTAAGCTTACATTTCCCCATCCTATGCCAAGATTGTCAGGGACTGGCTGGATTGTCCAAGCTGAAACCACCAGAAAATTTGTCAGAGAAGAGGGAAAGCAAGGCCAGGTCTTCTGGTGTGGCTGGAGTAGAGCACAGACCACCTAGGATGGGGTAGAAAATGTAACCAGGGGGAGAGAAAAGACACCCAGGCACCTAAAAGGTTGAACAGGGGTTTTTCCACAGGGACATTTGCAGACAAAATTAGCTGATCCATCTTTCACTGGAAAAGGCTAGACAATGTGGGAGTCATGTGATTATGGGGGACACTCAGCAGATGGCTGAGTGTTGAGAGATGAGATGGTGATACGTCTAGGACAAGAATCCACAAACACTTGTTGTGGGCCCTTAATCTTAACATGTTTAGCATTATCATTTTAAATAATACAATTTTGAATTCTTTACTCTTATCCTTTTTGTTTTTTGCCAAAGTTCTTTAAAAGCCCGGCCCCCTTTTTGTGTTCATGAGATCCAGTTCAAATATTCATTATGCAACCTTCTGAGAAAAGACCTAAATAGCTAAGGTTGTCTTCCTCAGTACAAATATAGCGGAGCTTAGAAGGCAGACATGGAAGTCATAACAATTTCTTCCCCAATGGGATTAGAGGCAGGTGAGAGAAGAAAATCCAGCTGAAATATCTAAGGATAATTCTTAATGTTCACATGTTCCTCGTCCCCAGTAAATCAGGTGGCACCTGTGCAGGTGTGTCTGAGAAATCTGCCCGAATAGTTCTGGTACTTCCAACTTCTAGTTGATTATTACTGAAAAAGGGACAGGGTGTGCCATATGTGAGGTGCCACCCCCTGAGCACAACATGAAAGGGAATAGGTTTGCAGTGTAGAGTTTTGGGGTTAACACTAGGAAAAGGTCTTGACTATGGTAATCGTGTATATGCAAAGAGAACTTAGAGAAAAATGTAGACAGGATGCATTGAAGCCATCTAAGCAAAATGCCTGCTTTAGGGTTATTCCAGTCTTTTGAATCTCTGATGGTCTCAGTGGCTGTCGCTACAACTGAAGATAATGAAGCTGATGACTGCCCATTTAAAGGACTTACACTGAGCATGGGCTAAAGTTGACTGCGCTAAGACCTAGTAGCATAAAAGTGATAAATATGTTGGGAGATTCAGCCATCAGCTCAAGGTTTCCTCCTAGAGCAGCTTTCCAGGAGCACCCAGTATTAAGTAACTACTCATCTCCCTTTCACACCCGTCACTTTACCTCCTTTTATGTTATTTATCGCAGTTATTATTCTCTAAAAATGATCTTGTTCAATGCTCATCTTGGTAGAATATAAACACCAAAAGACAGGGCTCAGCCTGTCTTGAATTCCAGCACCTCAAGCCATTCAGTTACATAGTAAGTCTCTGTATGAGTTTTCTAGGGCTGCTATAACAAAGGCCCACTGACTGGTGGCTTAAACAACAGGAATTTATTTTCTCACAGTTCTGAATGTTGGAAAGTCCAAGAACAAGGAGTCAACAGGGTGGGTTTCTTCTAAGGCCTCTTTCCTTGGCTTGTTGCTGGTGGCCTTCTCCCTCTGTCATTCTACAGTCTTTCTTCCAGACATATCTGTCCAAATTTCCTCTTCTTATAGGGACATCAGTCATATTGGATTAGGGTCCACTCTAACAATCTCATTTTAACTTGATTATCTCTTTTTTTTTTTTAAATGGGTGAACAATTTTTTTTTTAAGATTTTATTGGGGAATTGGGAAGAGGGGAACAGCGTTGGGGAATCGGGGAAAGGGAACAAACAGGTAGACAAGTTGCTGTTTTTGTTCTTCAGTCTAGTTGTGGAGGACGTCGCTTCATTGGCCAAAGTTGGCGCCATCATTGCGCTCTTCCCGGGCGAGGCAGATCAGTCACCGGCTTCTGGATGGCCACTCACAGCAGCTGTTGGCTGCTCATGCTGGCTGCTGGCTACACACAGTAGCCCATGGCAACCCACTACAGTAGGGGCTGCAGCCTACACTGTCACTGGAGACTCACGGCAGCCCAGCTCCAGGTTGAGCTGTTGTTCAGCATCTTAGCTGTGGAGGGCAGTGTCACTGGCCCTCATATGTGGGATCTGAACCAGGGCTCTCTGGTGTCCCAAGCCAGCTCTTAACCACCGTGCCACTAGGCCAGCCCTTGATTACCTCTTGATTAGACCCTATCTCCAAATACAGTCACATTCTCAGATACTGGAAGGTTAGGACTTCAATATATGAATTTTTTGGGGGGGTGGTGGTGGTGGTGGTGGTGGTGCACAACACAGCCCATAAAAGTCCCTAATAAATATCTGTTAAATTAATTAATAATTAAATACACTAATAAATGGATGGATGGGTAAATATCTTGACTGGACTTCCAGAAGAATGCCTTCTCTAAATTTTCTTTAAAATGGTTAAAGAGGATGATTATAGAAGGAAATAGGTATCAATACTAAGCAAGAAGGTCACTCAACACTAATTTATCATGACCGTTAGGCCAGCACTGAAATAGGCACTAAAAGAATCTATGGTTTATATGAGTCTAGCCCAGCTTGTTATGGAAAGGGATTACGCATAGGTCAGAATCAAACTGAGAGCTTTCAATTCAGTTGTCACTTTTGTCTACCATTTTCTCCTCTCTATCTCTTCAGATTTTTTAAAAGGTTTTCATTAACAAAAGTTGAACTAATCAGGGACAAGAGTTGATCAGGTACAAGTGGACAGAGACCTGGTCCGTTTGGCTGTTTGTCAGGGCTCAACTGGAAACCAAAAAAAGAAACCAGAAACTTCCAATTAGAAAAGCCAATTTATTTCTTCAAATTTGGCATTGAAGTTCATGTAATTCTCACTGAAATAACAAAATAAATATAAAAATAAGGGGAAATCATGAAACAATGTTATGCACATGCAAGCAACTTCAAGAGAGATTTTTACAATATAAAAAATGAGGAGAAATGAGACTGAGAGAACTTTCCACCCTTGGAAGTGACCAATCTTGAAGAATAATGGTCAGGGACCCAAAAGGATCCCCTCTATAAACACTGGCTTGGAGCCCCCAGTGCAGAGAAAAGGGTGACCTATAGTGTAAATGATGGAAGGCAAATTCAAGTCATGCAATTGTAGCAAACTAAGTGGAGGGAGATTTTATTTCCTATCCTTTAGAGTTTAGATTTATTTCTATCATGTGGAACAATTTTATCCTTGTCTGACCTGTAACTTGAGTCCTATTTTCAACAGGTAACAGAGGGACTTCCTCAGCTGCCCACAGAGGCTGAGCCATAATTATTTCTTCCTCCTGCCTTCAAGGCTTCTCTGCAGTCACAATTTGAAATTCTTGATAACTTTATTTTTAAATTTGAGGTTTATAAGTAAATCCAGTGGGACAATGGAGAATATCCTGGGAACTTGGAGCTGCACCTCACATGCAATCCCTCTTCTAGTCACTTCCCCACCTTCCCTGCAGAGATTCTCAGTTGCCCACTCCTTTACCCCTCATGCCCTGCCCACCTTCCCTCTTCTTAAGCCTACCCAGAAACCATGGCTGACCTCTGTCCCTACAGGGAACAGTTCAGGTACAGATACAGATGATCAGGATTGGGCGTGCGTGCCCCACTGCATCTCTAAGTGGGGCACTGACTGTTGTCCCTGGGCTGGCAGTTTTGTGGTGTCATAGGCAGAAGACTTGGCAGAGAGGAGCTTATCATCCACCCGTGATCCACATATCAGCACTTCCGGGCACTGAGGGTATAATCCCTTGAGGGTTGTCTGTCCTACTATTGTGTGTTGAGAAGGGGGCATTAACTTGCCCATGCTTAGCAGGAGCCCATTTCATTGTTCTGGTAACTGTCTGGCAGGAGCAGAAGCTACTGAGTTATGGGGGCTAAGCCTCTGGTACCTGTGAAGGCCTGCACTCATCTAGCCAGAACTCCCATTCCTGAGGAAGTGTGACCTTAAGAAGCAAATAAAAAACCAGCATGACCGGTTGATACAGAGTCCTCAGAAGAAAGGAAAAAGGGTTATAATTTAGTGCCTTTAACAGTACTTTGTTTCTGCTTTTTTGAACAATGCAGCTCACATTTTCATTTTGCACTGGGCCTAGCAAATTGTGTAGCCAGTTCTGTCTGCTAATATGTGAGATTTATGGGGAAGAATAAAATGTGACCCTTCCTTTGGTTTGGGAAGTTCTGTTTCATTGCATTCACTAAGGACTCTCCTGTGAGCCTACTTTCCCAGAATGTTTTCTTGAATGACAGTGAAGCGTTAGGCTCACCTTGTTAGGACATGGACCTCTCAAGGTTAATTCTTCCCTTTTGCTCATCTCCATCCCTAAAATGTAGTTAACCTTGCTAAGAATGTGGTGTTATAATTTCGCATACTCATTTGCATGTATTTGTTTTCCACACTAAAAAAAACATTGGAAATTTTGCTCATCTGTCCTAAAACTTTTCTTCCCTCCTGCCGTCAATTTGCTAAGGAATAAAAATTTTTCCTTAGAAAATGGTGGCCAAAATGTGCAAACTTCCACTTGTAAAATAAATAAGTCCTGGTGATGTAATGTATAGCATGGTGACAATAGTGAATAATACTGTATTAGTTATTTTAAAGTTGCTGAGAGTAAATCTTAAAAGTTCTCATCACAAGAAAGAAAATTCGTAACTATGTGTGGCAATGGAATGTTAACTAGATGGCATAGTGACCATTGTGCAATGTATACTTACATCGAATCATTATGTTGTATACCTCAAGCTAATATAATGTTATATGTCAATTATATCTAAATTTTTAAAAACTGGGAAAGAATTTACTACCACTTGTTTCAAGAAGGGTGAAAGAATGATACATCATTTCCTTCTCATTCATCCATAATTATCTGCCTCTCCTGAGAAGGAAAATCTATGCCTCATCCTAAGAAACAGCTTCTTGAATCCTAACATGGGACTCTATTTTCCTCCTTGCTGTGTGGGAATCCAGCAGCCTGTGTGGTAGGTGGGAGATTGGGAAACTCTTTAGGAGAATCTGTTCATTGGACCGAGTGTAAGAACACAGCATTTTCTATACTACAGCACAGACTTGACTGCCGTCTGCCAAAACAACTGGATATTTCTGCAAACAAAAACACATTAAATACACAATATAACCAAGCCAGTTTTTTAGGACATGATGAAACAAATCAATGGCCCTGGTCTCATCACTAGGTCCGTGAAGATAGTTAACCTCCTGGGCTTAAAAACTGGGATTGTAATCTCACAAAGTGATTTGAATATTACAATGAACTTCTTATGATTTTTATTTGCATCCATTCCATGTGCTTCAGTTTTCCTTTGAGGAAATGTAGCTCCCGGAGTTCCTCAGATCCTATTTTATTTACTTTTGTTTGTGCTCCGCCACATGTCCGCTGGTGCAGCTCTTTCTGGAGGACTGCCCTGGACCTACTTGGTCTCCTAGCACACTCTGCCTTGCATGCCCAAAGACAAGAATATGCCTGGGGATTTACAATCCCCCTCTCCAGAGAAAGCTCATAACCATTGACAGTGTGTGTGTGTGTGTGGGGGGGGTAGCACTACAGAAGCCTGTTGGGATCACTCTGAGATTCCACTTATCTTCTGGATCTCCCCTGCAGGATCAGGCTGAGGCCACCCGGTATATAATTTTCCTGGTTGACTTCCTCCGCGTTGCTGTCCTCCCTCCCCATAGACCCAGGAACCATTAAAGCATCATTTGCACACAAATTCTCATCCCAGGGTGCGCTTCTGGGGAATTTAAACTAAGAGAAAAACCAACCCTCCATGATGGCAGGAGGTCTTGGTGGAACTGTCAGTCAGGTGCCAGGTACTCCACAGGCCAAGAGTAGCTGGTGACCCAAAGCACCAACCAGACCCTCGCATCTTGGAATTTGCAATTGGATCAGAGGATTCCAGACAAAATGCTGGTTCCCACCGTGGTGGTCTAAAGACACTAGCCATTCATTCTTTCTTCCAGATCCCCAGACAATGCTGATTCTTTTCCTTTCCCAGGCTCTATTTTCCCAACTTTTTTCATTTCTGTGAGCTGGCCTATATATTTAGAATAAATTATTTTTTGTATTGCATTATTGAGCATTGCTTGTGGTCAGATAACCCTAAGTGATACAGAAATAAAATAAAATAACAAAGAACTGCTTTGTCAACTGAGAGTAGTGTTTTGAAGTCATCTGTTATGTTTGCAGAAGCAGACTCACTTAGTGCTAGTTTGCTGTTCACTGTATGGCTTACCTGACATTACCTAAAAATACCTGTATTTGGCTTCTCCTTGTTTTTACTTGTGCATGTCACTGTTTCAGTTGTTGACAACAGGACTTTCTAAAACTACCAAAGGTGACAGCATATACTTGGTTAGCATTTTTATGTATTGATGTTAGTAGTGTCATCTTCTACAAACAGAATAATATGAGTTCAGATATCTGGACTTTATATTTGTGAATGTATCATTTTTGACATAGTTTCCAGAGGCACATTGATTCTTAACGCAGACATAACTGATATAATTTTGTAGCTATAGATTCAGGAAACCACAATTAATTAGTTTCTAAATATTTCTGTTAATATTTCCAGTAATCCAGCCCAACTATTGGCAAACAATTGTAATTTATAGTAGGCATTTGTCAATAAAAATATGAATAATAACTTTTGTCTCTTATTGGTGCTTTTTAGATTATTGTCTGCTTTTTAGGTTGATCCAAAAGACACCTTTGTGAGATTAGCTTCAGTTGAAATAAGAAAATTAGAGCTTCTCAGATGAGAACAATTAGGTTCAGAAATCCTAAGTCATTTTTAAATGCTCTATAATTATTATGTGACACTGTGTTTTCATCTTTTCAGTCCTGTCTTAATTGACCATCTGTTTGAGTGATCTATTTCTGCATAATAAACAATCCCAAAACTTAATGCATAAAATATATCAGTATCTTTCGTGGTTCTGTGGTTTCACTGGACCCATATGGTATTCCTCATTTGGCATCTTTTCTGTGGTTGCAGTCAGATGGTGGTTTTAGGGCTCTGTCTTAGTCAGCTCAGGCTGCTATATAACAAATACCATAGACTGGATAGTTTAAGCAACAGACATTTATTTCTTACAGTTCTGGAGGCTGAGACATCTGAGATCAAGGTACCAGTAGATTTGGATCTTGGTGAGGGCGATCTTCCTGGGTTTATAAATGGCCGCCTTCTGGCTCTGTGCTCACATGGCCTTTCCCTGGTGTGTACATACGGAGCATATGGAGAGAGAGAACTCTCCTTCTCCTTATATAACATCAGTGATCCCATCATTCTCTTCTTCTTATAAGATCACTGACCCCGTCATGAGGACCCCATCCTTAATCTAATTAATCAAAGGGTTCTCTCTGATTAATCCAAACTTAATTATCTCTGAAATGTCCCACCAATAAATAGCATCACACTGGGAATTGGGGCTTTAACATAGGAATTTGGGGAGGACACAGACATTCAGTCTATAACAGGCTCCAAGTGCTAATATTCCAAGGAAAAGGAAGCAGAAGCTTCTGTTCTATCAGACCTGAGCCTGGAAATTGGCCCACTGATACTTCTAGTGCAGCGGTTCTCAACCTTTCACAGGGATCGCCTAAGACCATCGGAAAACACATATTTTCAATGATCTTAGGAACTGAGACACTGCTCCTCCCTCCATCTCCAGGCCCACAAGCAGATACGCCCACATACGAGTACCCGGCAACCCCTGTGAAAGGGTCATTCGACCCCCAAAGGGGTCACGCCCCACAAGTTGAGAACCGCTATTCTAGTGTATCCTATTTGTCAAAACAGTGACAGTCTTCCTAGGTGCAAAGGATGAAGACATAGATTCTATCTTTTAAAGGGAGGAGTGTTGAATACTTGGTGGTTTGCTTTAATCAGCCACATTATCTTAATCTCCATCACTGACATGTAAAGTTAGTCAGTCAGCACTTTCCCAAGAATATGGAAAAACTAAGCACAAATTGATAAATATCCCAAAATTTAAACAGAAAAAGGAAATAATTCATTTATTTGAAATCTTTTTTTTTTTTTTTAAACTGCAGCCATTGTGTCTTTTGTCCTGACAGACCATGATACCAGTTGGTGAATTTATTTTTAGTTTTATCATTGGATTTTAGGGTGTGGCTGCAAAGCTACTTGGCTTTAGTCTGATATAGTGCGGCCTGTCTTTTGGTGTCAGAAATATGGACCAAACCACATTTTCCTAGGATGGCGTCTAGCATCTGAAAATTCGAGGAAATGTATTTTGTTCCAAATCAGGCCTCTGCTTCTCAGTGTTTTGTCATTACTGTCTATGTGATTCAAGAGGGTGGACGACAGATTCCACCTCCTCAGTCTCACAGAGCTGAGCTGGAGAGGATGATTTCTGACAGAGCCAGGAAAAGCAAGGATGTTATTCTCTCTCCAGTTCTTCCTTGGGAGTTATTTTATTTTGTTTTGTTTCTGTGAGCAGCTAGCATAATTTCCATAAGGTAAATATAGATTTAATGACAACGATGACAAAAGACGTGGGTGTTCGTTAATAAGGATTAAAATTATATCCTCTCTCTGCTTTCCTCTAGATAAATGTGACAAAGGGTGGGCTAATTAGTTGGGCTGGTTAGAATTCAGCACTACGGCAACCAGTGTTATCCATTCAACTCCTGAGTGCTCCTTTTGCTGAGGGAAACACTATAGTATTAAGTACAATGCATCAGTTAGGAGTGAGGGCTCTGGAGCCAGGCTGCCTAAATGCTGATTGCATTGATGATTAGCTGTGCAAATTTGGGCGCATTATTCAGCCTCTCTGTGCCTCTATTTCTTCTTCTGTGAAGTGGGGATATACAGTATGCATGTCAGAGGGTTATAAGGGTTAAATGAGATAAAACATGTAAGATGCTCAGAGAAGAGCAGTGCCCTCTTAGACACTCAGTAAACAGTAGTGGGTATTCAAGTCGGTGATTATTCTGTCCATGGCTTCATGGTTCCCCTAACTCCTTCCATACATTGATGACTACCTTCTGTTAGAAGCTGAACCATGACTGACTAGAAGCACATCCCTTATGGGGTGTTGACAACCACTGAGAGACAGCATTTTAATCACAGGGAAACTAGATGAGAGCATAAGGATGGAACAGAGTTAATTTTCATGTAGTAAGCACAGCTCCATGGAATCTTCCTAATACCAAAAAGAGAGTGAAGATTACCTTTAAACCTCTGCTTAGTTATTGGTTTGGCTTTAGGGAGACCCAGCTTTCTGTGGCCACCAATACAACAGAATCTAAATATCAAAAATTCTGTTCTCCACTGAGTGGAATTGTTTTTGAGAGCAGAGAGGGTCTAATGTCTATCATAGATTCAGAATCTCCAAGAGTTAATGATCCCTCCATATCCACCAGCCACTTTCCTTTGGTTTTAATTTTCCTCTGATTTTTGTTTTGTTAAAGAATGTCACTATAAATAGCACATTTAATCAGTTAAGCCCGTCACTTGTAATTCCAGGTCAGGGGCATGATAGAGATGAAGTGAACCCTGTAGCCAATGAGCTGGAGTGATTTTGATTTGTCCACTTTCTGTCCAAAGAATGGCAACACATGTTGTTGGAGAAAACTGAAGCTTTTAATCAAGCGCAACTTTTAGGTTTCTTTTGGTAAACAACAGTACATAACAAAAGAGTTTGACGTCAGTGAAGAGCAAC
>NW_017732549.1:14321-27095 GCF_001890085.2 Hipposideros armiger
CCCCCGTGTTCTGCCAGCTTGTACTAGCAAGCTCTACAACCTTACTATCTGGTTATGAAAAAACGATGCCTCAGACCAAAACCTGCCAGCATACAGGAATGCATGTGGACAAGCACAAATCAGTTTATACAAACTGTCCTCTAAGCTAGATGAGGTTCAAATGCTGCATTTTCAAATGCTCTCACCACACATTGCTTGAAAGGTTCACTTGTGACAGACACAGCAACTTTCCAGAGACACACAAGATTTGGTGCCTTAGAGTCAGCATCAAATAATCAGAAAGACTCCTCAACAAATGGCTGACTCTGGTGGGGACTAGAGCAAGGCAATGAAGGCATGGTTAGGTCCCCACTCGCTCTCAGGTGCCCACCCTGCACTTATATGACCCTAAAAGTGGGCATCTCCTTAATTTTTGCACTCTAGTCTCCTGGCTTACCTCACTCTGATCCAGGCCTTGGGCTGGACATGGAGGCATTGAAAAATCAAACCAAAGAGAGCCGTTTTTACCATTTATCAGACTAGTCAACAGCTACCATTTTCTACTAGTGAAGCCCCTGATATTTGGTCTGTTGATTAGTAGAGCCCTAGTTACTGATCAAGTACAGAGCGCAAAAGCACTAGAATTGCCCCTGGGCTGTGGTCCTTTTTGACATGATGCCAGCTAACTACATTTGGGCTGTGAATTCTTGGGCTAGCCGAGTGGCACGATGGTTAAGAACTGGCTTGGGGCTGTGAATTCTTGATTTGAGCAACAACTGGTCAGAGAGTTGACTTTTCCACTAATTAGCATATGCATTTTGTTACACTATATATAGTAAAGCATTTTTTAATAAATTACTGGCATTATAATAAATGTGATGGACTCAGGAAGTTGTTAGGTATATGTTAGTCTCAAAGAGATCTCCAGAAATAAAAAAATATGCACATGATATATGCAAGACACCCTCCATCTCCTTACTTACAAAGCACATTCTTGCCTTCTGCCTTATACCTGGGTCTATCGAGCTGACGTGTAACGGATAATGCATTACTTATTTGGTATTTGGACTCCAAGATTGCAAGCATCTGCCTTCTCCTATTCTCCCTTTCTTTTATTTTTTTTCCTGGAACCACAGATTTAGGAAAGTATTTTTTATTATAGAACGTGGACAACTTGTGCCTTAAGATTTTATAAACTCCCAGTTATTCAAATGTGTGACCATCAGGCCTCTCTTTAGCCCTAATTCCAACCTTTCTCCCAAGGAAATGAATGCACATAAGGATTTACAGATTTGTCAAGTGGTCTAACTATATCATTTGAGAATACCTTCCTCTCAAGGCAGTGACTTGGACTCTGAGGAGAACCTTGCCCATGTGTCATCTGTATTAACAGTAATCTGTTGATTTGCAATCATAATTCATTTGGGAAACAAACTACTCATATTGCAAGACATCACTCATTTACCATGTTAAAATGTATTAGAAATGTTTGCTCGTCTTGCGGAATACTCGCAAACCACGTTACTTGCAATCCAAGGTTTTACTGTATTTTTATTTCCTTACATACTTACTCAAAGAGAAAACTGTTTACCTGTGCATATGCATTGTCATCGTTCCTATTGCTATGGAGCCAAGATCTTGTATTGTAAAGATGAGAGAGAGAGAGAGAGAGAGAGAGAGAGAGAGAGAGAGGAGAGAAAGAAGGGGAGTGGGTAAGGGGAGGGGAGGATAGGGGAAGGAAAGGGATGAGAGAAGAGAATGAGATTTGATTAGAAACAGGATTAAGGAGGCAGTCACAGATCCCTGGAGCAATATTTCAGATAACCAGAGTTTTGGGTAGGTAGAACTCACATGTGGGGGTGGTTAATTGGCTCAGTCTTTCAGCTCATCCTGAAATAAAACAAGGAGATAAGATAAAATGTTGGAAAGGTGTTTAGTGTTCTATAGGAGTTCAGCTGTCATCTTTCTTGGCTGGTGCCCTTTTAAAAAAGTGATGGTTCCTTACATGCTTAATTAAAGTTTAGAATGGCTGTTCCCTTCCATAAATCATTTCTGCTGCCCAAAGGAAGCAGTGGTGATGACGGCAGTGAGGGGTTACTAAAGTTACACTGAATTCCCTGGGGCTGCAAAGCGAATGCTATTTATTGGAACGCTGGAAGGACATTTTCTATGCTGAGAGCTATATTTTTTTTCTGCAGTCATTGAGAGCTGAGAGAGCTCCAGCCCATGCTTTAACTGGCTGGTTTTCTTTCAAAGGCAAGCTGGAAGAGAGGTGTAGGAACAACAGCGACCACTGAATGGTGTGAATCATCACCTAGGTGATCAATTGTAATGCCAGATTGTCTCCGGCAGCCTGAAAAAACGAGGCTTTCTTTTAAATTTCCCAATTAATTTCCCCAGTGTGTTTTTAGAAGCAGGGATGTGGTAAGCACAAGTACCCCATTTCCCGGGGTAAGTCACTGAGACCCAGATGCAAAAGGACGTTTTCAGAATTATATAGCCCATGAATGATGGAAATGAAAAGGAAAAATAACGTCCTGAATTTTGGATGAATTGAGGCTCAGAGTTAACAAACTGAGCTTTTATTTCCTGAGCAACTCTGGCTTCAGTGCAAGCATTTAACAAAAACATTGGTTCTCATAATCCTTGCCTTTGTTCTGTGGGAGCATTTCTGAGTGGGAACAATGACCTGGGTTTGGTTAGTATCACACTGGCTTCTCATTGGAATTCTCTAGTATAATAACCTTTGTTTTCACTCACAAAGGTGGTGGAATATTAAGGTCCACAACATTGCCTGCTTTCTGCAGCAACCCAAATGTCACCACTTACCTGCCTGAGCTCTTTGTCACCTTTCCTTTCCTCTGCACTTCAACTTTTCTTTTATTTATTCCCCAAAGCTTTCTCCTAGACTATTTGGCAGCATCTCTCTCCCTCATCAAAATCTGGTGGGCCCTTCTTGGGAGCTCTCAGAGCTGACCTCCTTTTTGAAACATCTATTTGCATGCATGAGGCCACTGATGACATCAATGGTTTTGCAGCATTGAGCCACATTTGGGGGTTTACCTAGTAGATGTGCAGAATATAAATGCTTTCATGATGTGTGTGGGCCAATTTCCGATTCAGGAGGAGGAATGATGCAGATGAAAAAATTAGAGAACATAAATTGACTGCTTAGTTTCCGTGGGCGTTTTCATTTATTTATTTAATGCGAATGCATTGAGCAGCTTGTGAAAACCAGTTTTGGTGCTGAGCAAATAATACTACAGTCCCTCTCCTCTAGGAGCTTATACTCTGGTTAGGAGGGAAAGAAAGCAACAGCCGGCAAATATATTATGAATCTAATAAGACAATCAAATATAGACAATAAGGATTCTATACAGGAGTTCAAAGGCACAGAGGATAGAAAAGTTGGAAGAGACATTGTAGAGGAAATTGCCCTCAACAGTAGGTAAATGAAAAGAAAATTAACATAAGACCATTTACATAAATTAAAAATAAATATAAAAAAATAACACTTTTTCAAGGATACCTGGGTTTAATCACGCACAACGCACACTTTACAGTGGATGCCTTTTTGTAGAGAGAAAGGGGAGTGGGGATGAGAGGTCAGTAGAAAACAAAACAAGAGGAAGACTGCTGGAATCAGTGATGATAATGTGCTATGAAAGGCAGATAACTCAGTTTCCTGCTTCATTCTTAGTTTCAATAAGAACAAGAAAGGGAAGATAGATAAATAAACAAACCCAGCAGATCTCAAACAAAAGCAAAGAGTATTCAAAGGGTGAGCAGTGCCTTGTATAAATAAAATATGATGTGGGGGAACCGAGTAGAGGGTTATGGGCACCTTCACGATGCCAGCAGTCTTTGTGGCTCAAGAGCAAGAATGTCCACATATAGCAGCTCATCACTTCACTGAGTGGGGCCTGTGGCATACGAGAGGAACACTGACAATCTTGACATGTCGTGGGGGTGACTAGAGTATCACAAATGACGTGGGTGGAACTATTAAAGGAACTGAGAATGTTTGTCCTAAAGACATGAGAACAGAGCCATCTGGCTTGTATGCAGCTGCTTTAGAACCACTGGGTTGGTTGGTATGTGAAGGAAAGTATTTTAGGGAACCGAGGAGCCTCATGTTTACCAGAGTAATCAAAACTTTCCTTACACCTGAAACTAATTTTAAAAAATCATAAAATTAAAAAAAAATTAATTAAAAAAAAACTTTCTTAAAGAAGCAGTCAATCAGAAGGTGAAGTATACATCTGCTTTCATGAGGCAAAGAAATATTGGGAAAGCATCTCCCCACTGGCTTACTGATGTCTTCTATACCAGAATGAGATAGGTATTAAAAGCAAATCCCCCTGATTGAGAAAATACATAAATAATTCACAGAAAGATAAACTAAATTGTTTTAACATCACTTTCTAAAGGTAGCTTTGATTAAAAAAGAGAAAAGTCTCTAGAGAAACAGAAGCACAGAACAAATATAGAAACTGCTTCACCCAATTATGAAAGCTGATTAGTCCCAAGATCTGTACTTGGAAAGCTGGAGACCCAGGAGAACTGCTGGTGCACTTCCAGTCCTGGGTCTTAAGGCCTGAGGTCCAGGAGAACCAATCCAGCAAGCACGAGACACAGGAAAAGCCAGTGTTTCAGGTCAGGTCTAAAGACAGGTAAATCCAATGTCCCAGCTGAAGTCAGTCAGAAAGGAGCAGTTCACTATTGCCTTACAGCTATCTCCACAACTGCCCCACCACCACCACCACACTAACCCCTGACCTAACAGGTCCTGAGGGAGTGTCTCGGAATGCTGAGACCTGGTGGAATGATATCGGTCCTCTCCCTTAATTATGTAGGACGCGATACAATAACGCTGTCCTGGGGGTTGTGCAGCCTGTATGAAGGAAGCATCGTACATGTTGGAATACAATGGGAGTTGGTTAATGGAAAACAGCCTTAAGGCATGAAGCACACGGATCTTTGAGTAATGCAGTTCACTTCCTTGAAATTTTCTCAATAAAAGCCATACGAAGACCCGATTCGGGGCTCAGCCCAGTCCTCTAAGCTGATGCCACCTGGTCTCGTTCTTATCTGACTTTTGTCTCTTGTGCTCTTTACAATCTGCATCGCCCCCTCTCGTGTTCCATTTGCCCTTGCCACACAGGACGTGACAGTTCCCTCTGACTCTGGGAGGTGTCAGCCTTTTTGTGCTTTTCAGGACTTCATCTCATTTGATGAGACCCATCCACCTGCAGGAGTGCAACCTGCTGCCATAACAAAATACCATAGACTGGATAGCTTAAACAACAGAAACTTATTTCTCACGGTCCTGGAGGCTGGAAAGTCCAAGATCACGATGTTGGCTCTCATCCTGGTTTGCAGATGACTGTCTGCTCACTGTAACTTCCCATGGTGGAGAGATGCAAGGAGAAAGGAAGGAGAGAGAGAGAGAGAGACAGAGAGCGAGCATTGCAAGCTCCCTGGGATCTCTTTATAAGGGTACTGATACTATTGTCAAGGCCCCACCCTTATGATCTAATTTAACCCTTATTATCTCCTTGTAGGCTCTATCTCTAAATACAAACACATTAGGAGTTAAAGCTTCAGCATATGAATTTAGGGCAGCGGTTCTCAACCTGTGGGTCGTGACCCCTTTGGGGGTCAAACGACCCTTTCACAGGGGTCGCCTAAGACCAGCGGAAAACAAAAAGATATTTACATTACGATTCATAACAGTAGCAAAATTACAGTTATAGAGTAGCAACGAAAATAATTTTATGGTTGGGGGTCACCACAACATGAGGAACTGTATTAAGGGGTCGCAGCGTTAGGAAGGTTGAGAATCGCTGATTTAGGGGAAGACAAAATTCAGTCCACAGCAACTACCTAGCAGAGCTCTTCAAAGAGAACAAGTATTTAAACCTAGTTCTCTCTGTTCCAAATCATCAACTTCCTACCCTGGTCTTTTTTTTCTAAAGTAAAAACAGGATATCAAACAGAAACTTCAGATTAAAAAGATAACTAACAACACTTATTTTATAGATCATTGGAAAGACTTAACTTAGTAATGTATTTGAATTTTGCATAAAATTTCACTTATTATATGTTGTTTTAAAACCTGTATTCCTTATTCAGCAACACATCATGGATAATTTTCTATTTCACTATATGTAACAGTAGGTAACTTTAGTTGATATGTATTATTTTAATTCTATTTTGTGATATTTCACTATATTTCACTATTCTCTTCCAGGACATGTTACCTATCTGCTATTATACATAATGGCGCAATGAACATCCTCATTCATGCATCTTTGCACTTGTCAATATATCTTTGCTCATGTTCATCTTCAGGTTTGATGCAAATTACCAAAAGGCCATCCATAAAAATTCATCGTGCTCTCTATTTTTACCATTCTTAATGAATTCTGTTTCGTGTTCTTTGGTATTCAATTATTCTATCAGGGACCATTGCTTCTTTCTCCAGGCAAAGCCCACATTTGTTCTCTTCCCCAGCATTTATTTCTGCAGGTAACCTTGACACCTAACTGGCTGAGCAGAAACCTTGCTATATTCTGCAAAGCCATTTATTCAACTTGCAAGCTTTTTCTTAGATTAAATACTCTGAATTGGGAGAATCAAGTTGCTGCATTAGGTTTCATGTGTTAATAAAATTCAAATTAAATGCCAGCTCTAGGCCAAAAGTAAAAGACCAGGGATGTTAGAAACAGTGCCAATTCTTCCTTCCCATCATTGCAAAAGGTGCTTTTCTCCACTTGGTTGATTTTCTTGTTTTTTGGTTTCAGCCCCCCCCCCAACCCCGCCACACACACACACACACACACACACACACACACACACACACACACACACACAAACACACACTTTTGCTCTCAAACTGTGTCTATTTTTTTACCCCTGCACATATGTTGCACAAAGCGACTTCTTAAAAAGCTCTTTAACGGGCAAATGCTGATGGGTGGAGGAATGGAATGAAACTACAAATCATGGACTTTGATAATATTAAGGGGATACTACCGTCCATCCCCACCTCTCTATATATCCAAATTCTACCAGTTTTCTATGATGTGCTCTCTAGGATCTCTTTCCTCCTCCACTGGATTCCTAAAGTACCACCTGGGTTGAGTAGTTAATGATACACCGTTTGCCAAATGTTTCCAGGGTGTGACTCTTGCTTCCCCCAACAAAACTCTAAGCTTCCAAAGGCAAGAGTTTTGCCTTCTCTTTTTTCTGCTTTGCCTCATGCTTTACTTAAAAGTAGTAAATAGAATGTCTATAAACAGTTATTAATAGATTGCTTGGAATAGTAGGGAGGTAAAGAGGAAGGCATTGACCTAAATTCTATCCTCAGACTACATAAAATCTAACAGTGGCTTCACAATATAGACATATACAACTTTAAAGAACATTCCCCAGGGCCAGCCGTGTGGTATGTTGGTTAAGATTTGGCTTGGGAGTGCTGGATCTGAGCAGCAGACTGTGGTTCAGATCCCGCATGAGGGCCAGTGACGCTGTACCCTCTACAGCTAAGATGGTGAACAACAGCTCTTGTTGAACAACCTGGAGTTGGGCTGCCGTGAGTCGCCGGTGACGGTGTAGGCTGTAGTGCGGCTGCAGTGGGCAGCCATAAGCTACTGTGAGTGGCTGGCAGCCAGCATGAGCAGCCAGCAGCTGACATGAGCTGCCATGAGCAGCTGTGAGCAGCCATCCTGTGGCCGGTGACCGATTGCCTCACCCAGGAAGAGCGTGGTGAGAATACCAACATGGGCCAGTGAAGCCACATCCTCTACAACTAGATTGAAGAACAAAAGAACAGCAACTTGTCTATTCCCCTTCCTCAATGCCCCAACTCTGTTTCCCTCCCCCAATTCCCCAATAAAATCTTAAAAAAAAGGAACATTCCCCATAGCAGAGACAAGTAATTGATCATATTGCCTATATCCAGTTATAGAATGAAGAATGACAAATTACCTAACTTCCTGAATCACAGTGCTCTGTCCTCCAATCTTTTTCATATAGTACTTTTACGTTCCCAAACTTTCAAAGCATTTCTGCCAAAATGCATTATGGGTCAGGAAAGAATTAAAGACTTTACAACTCATGAACACACTTTCCTGCTGGGATGGTAGACATTTGAATTTAAGCTCTGGCTTTTTGCTTATTAAGCATGCCTACCTTTTCGCATTTGTTCATGCATGTGTTCGATACACTTGTTGTGTACCTAAGCATCCACTGTGTGCCAGGCACTGTGCTAAGCGCTGAGAATTCTGCAGTAAGTCAGACAGAAAAGGACCTCGTGTTCATGGAGCTCACTGCATCTGAAAGTTGAATGATAAATAGGAAGCACATATATAGGAAAGAGGATCTTCCACTTTACCACCGACTCCCCACCAAGGAAAGCAATGCTCCCTTTGCAGCATTTTGATCAGAGGGCCTTTCCAAAAGCACAGGACCAAACAGCTCTGTGCTTCTGGACACTTGCAAGGGCATGAACCCCTTCAGTCCTAAGCTGGCACTAACAGTGTTCTTCTAGTTGCCTACCCACCCGAGACTCTGCTTTTTGCTCTGCCTTCTTAATTGGTATCTGCTCACTCGGCCTCCTCCCACAGGCCTCAAAGGCATGGGCAGGGCCTTTATATTCTTGCTCTGCATTGCTGCTTTCAAACCATTTTTTTTTAATCACCCTTAGAACATCTGCTCTGATGCATACCATTCAACCATTTCCTTTTCTTCCCCCTTCCTCATTGACATTAGTCTCTGCTCGCACCCCCTCTGCCCTCACTGAGAATCTGGGCATCTGGTGCATGGCAATGTCCTTTACTCTTAGTCCTGCCTTAGTCCTGAAGTCTTTCATTGTGTTGACAACAACCTGTCCTCAGCTCCACCTTAAAAATGCTTCCAGGAATCTTTGTCACCTGTCTACTGTAGCTACTCACATTCACTAATATTTGGGATCTGGTGATCACCTAGAAACATTCCACTTCTGAAATCTCAACTTAGTATCTCACCTTCTAACAACAACCTTTTTCCCTTTCTTCCCATCAGTTTACGTTTGAACAAGAATTCTGAAGGAAATCCCTGGAAGACCAATTCTGTGACCCTATCAAGACCTACAGTCCCCAAATTACTTCAGTTCCTCAGCTAGCTTTACTTTCTCCTATCCTCAGCTAAATCGCATGGTTCATTTCACTATTTCTCTACTTTGGCCTTATAGCTCTTTGTCACCTATCCTGCAGCCAAGCCTTGGCTTAATACAATTGCTTAGTTTCTCTACACCTATTCCCAGACTGCTGGGGAAAATCATACAACTATGCAGAGTAGAGACACTACAAATTCATCCTCATCTAAAAGTTATCCATCTATTTATCTATTATGTATATCTATTTATCTATTATCTATCTATCTATCTATCTATCTATCTATCTATCTATCTATCTATCGATTATCTATCTTTTATCTATACAGTGCTTTCCACTAACCCCTTTCTCTAATTTCTACTTCTTTCTTTTTCCTTAAAGTCAAATTCTGAAGCAGACTGTCCACATTTACCAGAAACAAATTAGTAATTAAAAATAGTTACTCATCTATCTTCCATTTGATCTCTAAATCTCTACAATTTATTTTCAGCTCCTATCAGTTCATGCAACTGCTTCCCCAAAAGTCACTCATGACCCTTTTATTCCAAAACCAATCTGTCATCATTATTCTTGCTATGCTACAACATTCAAACACTTCACTCCCCAAAAATCTGACCAACTTGATGTCACTCTCGACTCTGACTGCTCCATTTCAACTTCTCTTCAGGAAGATCCTTCCTGCCCTTCCTTCGATTATCTTCCCAACATAAATGTTCCCCAAGTTCTTTCCTCAATCCACTGCTCTCACCTCTACATACAGTATTCTTTTTTTTATATCCAAAGGTCAAATGTCCCTTTAGATGCTGATGTTACCAACTTTTATCCCAGCCAAAACTGTCTCCAGAGCTTCAGTCCCATCTATCAGCTGGGCATCTCCACTGAAATATACTAGAGGCCTCTCAAGCTCTAAACATCCGAAACTAAATCCATCTTCTTTTCCTTCAAATATCCTCCCCACCAATTTGTGCCTAATGCATAGTTGGCAGTCAAAATGGGTTTTGAATGAGTAAAGATGACATTGAACTTGGAATCACTAAATAGCCACTGTAATGCCTCTTGATTCCATACAGATCTCTCAATAGAGATCTTCATGCATTAAGGGGCTTAGAATAACTCATGCTCATTTATTATCCTTCTTTAACAGCTTCTTCAATAGTTTTGTTGAGGCTACTGCCTCTGAGATAGACTTTATTATACGGGGTCCATAGGTTGGAGCCCAAGAATGTGGTGCTTTCCCCAAATGAATAGAGAGAGTCAGGATCGCATCAGGCAGCAGCACTGCTGCTTTGTGGATCCCTGTGTCAAACAGAGTGTGAAGGCTTGTCTTCACAGCCAACCAGCACTGAGAGCCTGGCTTCTGGAACTCACAGGTAAGATTGATTTGGGTGTCTTTAGCAAATGATGGAAGGACCCAACTACCCTATTAGTTTGTTTAGCTGTCAGCATGATCCTGATTGTTTAGTGCCATCATCACAGGCTATAGGATGCAAAATAGGAAAAGCAGCACATAACTTAAGAAAACTCTGATTATGTTCCATGAGGACTCAATGAGCATTGTACAGGTTAATTAAATTTTTATAGATTAATTCTCCTTTCTGGACTATAAGAGGTTGTTCTGTTTCAGAACCCCCTGCCAAACCAGTGATGGGAGAAATTAGAAAACCCAAACTAAATAAATTGCCCCTGTTTTTCATCTTAGGAATAATAATACACAAAGCAGCAAATATAAGATGAGTAGGGGAAAAAATAATAACTGAATTCTAGGGTTATGTGGACATAATACAAGGTAAACTTCTGTCCTAATAATAATCAAACAAATAGAGGGTTTATTGGCTCTAAAGCTTGAAGAAGATTTCCAGAACTGAACCAATATTTCAGATTACTTGTGCTTTGCACATCCCCAATAAGTACATTTCAGGGCAGCCCTAGAAAACTAAGTCACACTGGGGTTGGCTACTTTCACTAACAATCTTACATAAATTAGGAAGCAGGTGTTGGGGGGAAATATTTATTTTTTCAATGAATAGATTTTTGTTTTTAGAGAAAGTTGAGGTTTACAGAAACATTGAGCAGAAAGCATGGAGAGTTACTATATAGCTCCTTACTTCCTTCTACTCCACATGCACGCACACATGCACGTACACACCCATGCACACAGGCATGCATAGTTTCCACTACTAACACTTTGCATTTGTGGTACATTTGTTACAATTGATGAGCCAATATTGGTAGGTTATTATTAACTAAAGTCCATCATTTATGTATGGTTCACCCAGTATTGCACATTCCTTGGGTTTTGACAAATGCATAACAGTGTGTATCTACCATGAGAGAATCATACAGAATAGCTTCACTGTCCTAGAATTCCTGTGTTCCACCTATTCACCACTTCCTCCTTCCCCTCCCCCACCCCTAGCAACCACTGACCTTTTCATTGTGTTCACAGTTTTGCCTTTTCCGGTATGTCATAGATTTGAAATTATACAGCATGTTGTCTTTGCAGATTGGCTTCTTTCACTTTAGTTTCCTCCAATAATTTTTATGGTTTGATAGCACATTTATTTTCATTGCTAAATAATATTCAATTGTATAGGTGTACAAATGCATATTTTTAACAATAGCCCATAGAATGTATCCTCCTGGAGCTAAGGAACTCCATCCAGGAAGCTAACTCTCTTTCTTCTTTCTCTAATGGAGAAGGACTGTGTAGAATTTGTTCACTACAGGAGGACTGGTTTGTGTAAGTCAATCATATCAGGATATGATGGGACAATTCTTTCTGTAATCTCTACCTCAGTTGATGTGCCATCATAAACTCATTCCAACCAATCACCCCAAATCTGAAGATTTTACCTCCTAAATTTCTTAAATTTTATTAGCTCCACATCTTCTTTTAAATTAAATTTTCCTACATACTAGTTCAGGCCCTCATCATTCCTCCACAAACTAGTGTATTATTCTCTATCTGATCTCTCTGCTTGCAACCATGCCCTCCTGCCATCTATGTTCCTCATTGTTTTTAGGAATTTTTCCGATATAGAAATCTTATCATGTCACTCTTCTGCTGAACGCATTTGGTGACTCCTCACTGTCTTTACATGAAGTCCAGGTTTGTCATCTTCTGGTTCTTCCTGTCTCTCCAGATTCTTCTTTCTTTTTTGGCATCACACATTGCCCTTTGACTGCAACACTTCTTGTGAAACATTTTTCCTGATCTCCATGACTGCTTCAATCTTCCTTTTTTTTATAATTAAATTTATTGGGGTGACAAAAGTTAGTAAAATCACATAGGTTTCAAGCGTAAAATTCTGTAATACATCATCTATATATCACATTGTGTTTTCACCACCCAGACTCAGTTTTCCTTCCATCACCATATATTTGACCTTTTTTACCCTCTTTTACCATCCACCTCCCTCCTTACCCTCTGGTAACCACTAAACTGTTTTCTGTGTCTATGAGTTTTTGTTTCTTTGTTTGTCTTGTTCCTTTGTTGATTTCAGTTTTATATCCCACATATGAGTGAATCATATGGTTCTTGATTTTTTCTGCCTGACTTATTTCACTTAGTATAATAATCTCAAGATCCATCTATGTTGTCACAAATGGAAGTATTTCATCTTTTCTTATGGTAGAG
>NW_017732549.1:28216-34795 GCF_001890085.2 Hipposideros armiger
AAATCTGATGATTTTTTTGTTCTAATTCTTTAAAAAATGCCATTGGGATTTTTATGGCAATTGCATTAAGCCTGTATATTGCTTTGGGTAATATGGCCATTTTGACTGTGTTTATTCTTCCAATCCATGAACACAGAATGTCTTTCCATTTCTTTGTGTCTTCTTCAATTTCTTTTAAAAACGTCTTATAGTTTTCAGTGTAGGTCCTTCACATCATTTACTAAATTTATTCCTAGGTATTTTATTCTTTTTGTTGTAATTACAAAAGGGATTTTTTAAAATTTATTTTTCCAAAATTTTATTTTTAGTATATAGGAATGCAATGGATTTTTATACATTGATTTTGTAGCTGTCAACTTTACTATATTTGCTTATTGTTTCTAATAGATTTTTGGTGGAGTCTTTAGAGTTTTCTATATATAGCATCATGTCATTTGCAAAAAGTGACAATTTAACTTCTTCATTCCCAATTCGGATGCCTTTTATTCCTTTCTCTTGCCTGATTGCTCTGGCTAGAACTTCTAATACTATGTTGAATAACATAGTGGTGATAGGAGGCAACCCTGTCTTGTTCCTGAACTTAGAGCAAAAGGCTTCAGTTTTTCACTGTTAATTATGATATTATCTCAGGGTTTGTCATATATGGACTTTATTATGTTAAGATATTTTCCTTCAATACCCATTTTATTAAGTGTTTTAATCATAAATAGATGTTGTATCTTGTCAAATGCTTTTTCTGCATCTATTGATATAATCATATAATTTTCATCTTTTATTTTGTTTCTGTGGTGTATCACATTGTCTGATTTACATATGTTGAAGCATCCTTGTGCCCCTGGGGTAAACCCCACTTGATCATGATGTGTAATCTTTTTAATGCATTATTGCATTCGATTTGCTAAAATTCTGTTTACGATTTTTGCATCTGTATTCATCAGAGATATTTGTCTGTAATTTCCTTTTTTGTGTGTTATCCTTACCAGGTTTTGGTATCAGGGTAATGTTGGCCTCATAAAATGAGTAGGAAGCATTGCCTCTTCTTCAATTTTTTTGGAGGAGTTTGAGGAGGACAGGTGTTACATCCTCCTTGAATGTTTGGTAGAATTCACTAGTGACACCATCTGGTCCTGGACTTTTGCTTTTGGGAAGGTTTAAGATGACTGATTCAATTTCCTTACTGTTGATCAGTCTATTTAGATTTTCTTGTTCTCTGTGATTCAGACTAGGAAGGCTATATGTTTCTAAGAACTTGTCTGTTTCTTCTAGGTTATTGAATTTCTAGCTTATAACCCTTCATAGTATTCTTGTATGATCCTTTGTATTTCTGTGGTAACTGTGCTATCTTCTCTTTTATTTCTAATTTTGTTTATTTGTGTCTTTTCTCATTTTATCTTAGTGAGTCTAGCCAAAGGTTTTTCAATTTTATTAATCATTTCAAAGAACCAGCTCTTTGTTGCATCAATTTTTTCTATTGTCTTTTTGTTCTCTATTTTATTTAGTTCTGTTCTGATCTTTATTGTCCCCTTCCTTCTGCTAACTTTGGGTTTCATTTATTCTTCTTTTTCTAGTTCTTTAAGGTGTAATGTTAGGTTACTTATCTAGGATTTTTTCTTCTTTCTTGAGATAGGCCTGTAATGATATAAGTTTCCCCCTTATTACTGCTTTTGCTATATCTCAATAATTTTGATAGGATGTATTTTCTTTCTCATTTGTTTCTGTGTATCTTATGATCTCTCCTCTTATTTCTTCTTTGATCCAGTCATTCTTTAAAATCATGTTATTTAGTCTCCACATACTTTTGGTTTTTCCTGCTTTTTTTTTTTTTTTTTTGCAGTTGCTATCCAATTTCAAAACCTTGTGACCAGAGAATATGCTTGGTATGATTTCAGTCTTCTTAAATTTGCTGAGGCTAGTTTTATGTCCCAACATATGCTCTATCCTTGAGGATGTTTCATTACACTAGATAAGATGTATAGTCTGGCATTCTAGGATGAAGTGTTCTATAAATGTCAATTATGTCCATTTGGTCTAATGTGTCATTTAAAGCTGATATTTCTTTACTTATTTTCTGTCGGATGATCTGTCCATAGCTCTCAATAATGTATTTAGATTCCCTACTATAATTGTGTTTTGGTCAATTTCTCCCTTTGGTTCTGTTAGTAGTTGCTTTGTATGTTTTGGTGCTCCCTGACTGGGGGCATATATGTTAATAAGTGTTATGCCTTCTTGTTATATTGTCCCCTTTATTATTATGAAATGTCCATCTTTGTCTCTTGTTACCTTTTTTTTATCCTGATGTCTGTTTCATCTGATACAATTATCGCTACACCCGGTTTTCTCTGAGTACCATTTGCTTGGAGTATCAATTTCTACCCTTTCACTTTGAGCCTATATCTGTCCTTGTAGCTGAGATGTGTCTTTTGGAGGCAGCATATAGTTGGGTTTTGTTTTTTGGCCCAATCTGCTACTCTGTGCCTTTTTATTGATATGTTCAGTCCATTTACAGTTAGGGTGATTATTGATATATGAAGGTTTCCTATAGCCATTTTGTCTTTTGTTTTCTGGTATCTTGGTGTCTCCATTGTTTCTTTGCCTTTTTGTTGCTATCTGTTATTTTAGTGTGGTGGTATTCTATGATTTTTCTCTCTGTTTCTTCTTTTTGTATATTATATATCTCAGTTCTGGATTTTTTTGAGTGGTTGCCATTAACTTTATGAAAAAGAAAGCTTCATATTTACAGTAGTCCTTTTTCTTCAGCATGCTCTTATCTCCTTTTTTTCTAAATATCACTCTATGGCCCCCAGTTGACTTCATTTGACTTCAATCTTAGCTGATACATATTACATGTTACAGATGCCTTCCCTGAAATTACTTTCCCTCCTTCCTCTTCTATCTCAACTTTGTTGAATCCTCCCATTTGGATTGCAATAAACTTTGTGCATATCTCTATTTTTGTGCCTGCCGTATTGTGGCTTAAAAGATTATCAATTTCCATATTGCCTTCTACCCTAGACTGCAAGATTCATGAGGGCAGAGACTCATTCACCATTAAATACACCACCCCTGCAATGGAGATTGACACATAATACAGATGCTGTTTAAATGAATGAAAGAAAACATGTCCAAAGCCAAGGTGACTCCTGATTGGTCACTAAGTAGAGCCCTGGTGCTTGAAGTCCCTACCTTTCTCGGTGACAATAGCAACTCAGAAGATAATTATAGTTGGCCCAAGCCACAGTCCTGGGCAGAAGGATCTGGAATGGCCTGTGGGAATCCTGATAAGTATTGAATGTTGTATTTTTATTTTCCCTGTTAATGTCTTTGAACGCATTGGAACATCTAGAGATTACTTTCCTCGCTGCTCTTAGCTTGGCATAGACAACATTTTCCCACTGCTCATTTCTCATCTCCCAAGTTCCCCCTGAGTACAGTCAGAACATAATGTCTGTGACACTGTCCCAACAGGAGACAGCTTGAGTCATCCCTCAATTTGCTCCCTTGAGTGTCAGAGGCGTGAGGTCTGGATTTTCTCATTAAATAAGAAGCTTTGCCTTAAAGAGGAAATTTATTTGAAAAGACTGAGCGAGATCAAAGTCTAACCCAAACCTGAGAGAGTTATTATGACAATACCTTCCTCTCATATTTCCCATTCCTCTCTACTCTTCATCTCTGGCTCAGATTCCTCCTATTCATTTTCTCATGGCCAATCCTGGGCAGGAGCATCTCTCCTTTCTCTGGGAAAGGCTGTTTACTCCTCTCAGTATTGAAGGTCAAACCCGACTGGCTCTGTTCACTCATGAAACAGAATATCAGACTCTTCTTTTCCCTCTGTCACTTGATTGAAGAGTAGCTACAAGGAATGTGCAGGAGGCAAAGGACAGCTCTGATAAGTTTCTCTCGTTTCTTTAGTTCTTACTTGCGAGAGTGTAGGGTGTTTTTCTCTCGTTGGGAAATATTAGCTGTCTTCTCAGTGAAGATGGAAGTATCTTGCTGACAGCGATGTCTAGAAAATCTTATAAAAAATCTGAGACTACATAATTCCTTAGAACAGGACTGTTTCTTTGTGTTTGTTTTGTTTGTTTGTTTGTTTTTGTGAGAAAGCACTTTTTCAAGTCCTATGCAAATTATATTCATGTTTTCTGGTTGCTGAGAAAAAAACAGAACTGATACTAATTGAGTGTCCATTTGGTACCAGGTATAATGCTCAGTGATTTGCATAAATACCTATTATTTCAAGTTTTACAACAACAATTATAATAACTTTGCCAAAACTTATAGAGTTCTAATTATGTGTCAGGCCCTGTGTTTACAGGTTTCCTTGAGCTATCTAATTTTAGCCTCACAACCACACATAATATAGGTACTTTTAAATTATCCTTGCTTTACAGATAAGAATAAAACATAAAGAGAAGTTAATCAACTTGTCTAGGAAATTATACTTAGTAAAGTAGTTCTGAGAATTGACTCTAGGACCAAACAATTCTGTACACAACTCAGAGGTACTGTGCAATACAGTTTTTTGACCATGTAAGATACAAATCATTATTATTGTTATTTCTATTTTATAAACCAAGAATATAGTTTGAAAGAAGAGGGAAAGCCAGGTTGGAAAATTAGCTTTGTCTCATCCTCAGGCCCAGCTCTTCAACCCACATAATGATGTAAAAGAATAGAGGGACCTGATCCAGGATTGTGTCTTGATGGTATGGGACTTTGTGGATGAGAAAAAAGGTAGGGCATCACCACAAAGTGTTGTCACATGGATACCCTAGCCTAGGACAATCTCTCCAGCTTTCCCCAACCCCCCGGCCACATCACTTATTCATAGTAGATGTTAGTCTAGAGAAGAACTGGGGAGATGGGCCCAGCCATCCAAGAACACTATCTGGATCCTCTAAATTTGGTTGAATCACACAAAAAGAAAGTGAATTTCAATGCAATTTTCACTGGGATGTTTTCACTTACTTTAAGGGAGTCAATTTCCAAAGCTTGCCTAGGTAAGCCAGGCTATGGCCTCCTGGAGAAGGTCATCGGTAATACAAATAGGCTATTCCAGGTGGCTGAATATGCCTTGATTGTGGGCCAATAAACCAAAGGATTAAGACATCCTATAGAGAAACGGTCTTCACTCTGAATGATTTACCATGGTAGGAACTAAAAACAAAACCTCTGTTTTAAGGGATTAATAAATATCTGTGTGGTTATAAAGATCAAAGATTGACCAAACCAAATTAGGAACAAACTTTGAGTTATCCAGAATCAGAAGCTGTCATAGTTTTAAGCCACAGGAAAGACATGTGAGTAAGACAGGCACCCACTCTTTAAGGTGGCACCTGAGCTCATAAATGATCTGGGCAGTGAGGCACTCAGGAATGAGTTGCTGACAGAGTGATGGGTCTTGTTGAATACAAACAGGTCTTATCTGATATATATGTATGAATGAACTGTGGAGTCAAACCTTCAATGAGCTCTCCAGTTTTGCAGAGAAGTCCAAAACATCTTGAATATGACAAACCATGCTGACAAGGAAAAATCTTTAGCATAGCAGAGTTTTGTACCAAATCTGTGAGAGTGGGGCATACTGGTAACCAGGGAGCCTCTATGTGGACAAGCGCAAAACAGTGCACTTCAGGTTACTTGTCAGAAGGCTTAAGGGAAGAAAATGTGAAGTCATTTTCAAATAAAAACTGAAGTGCATTTAATTGAAAAAATAAACACATTCTTATGTGACTCAAAAATACGTCTACATGTATATATATATATATATATATATATATATATATATATATGTGTGTGTGTGTGTGTGTGTGTGTGTGTGTGTGTGTGTGTGTGTGTATAAATTCAGGTACACTGGTGTGGATTTGAACCTAATCAGTTTTTATAACTTTATATTAAATTCCTTTGTGCATATTCTCCCTTCTGTGTTTTATTCTTCCTTCTCTTTGTTTCCTCAGTCTCATCCCCATAGATACCTACTCTTAAGTAAAATTTACATTCTTTGTATTGCTCCATACAATGAATTACACTCCTAAGGTTTCAACACAACAATTTTTCCGAGATCTGTGCATGTTGATATCTATCTATCCATCTATCTATATAGACCCATCTATAGCGAGATAGAAATCTAGAAGATTTCTTTTAGCTTACATACAACCCTTAATACTTCCCAGATAACATGTTTTTGTTGGACACTTAGGCTGTTTCAAATTTTTAGCTATTGTAAGCAATGCTTTGATGAATATTCTCGACCATCCAGTCATACTTCTGTGTATCTGTGTGAGAAATTATCTAGGTTTCATATTCAGTATTAGATAGGTACATATTTAATTTTATTAAATACTTTCAAATCACTTCAGAATAGCTGTACTAGTTTACAATTCCTGTTTTCACATCCTCAGCAGAACATGATTTTATCTGACTTTAATTTTTGTCATCCAGATGGGTGTAAGATGATGTATCATTGTTGTTTTAATTTGCATTTATCTGATAACTGCTGTGATTCAGCATCTTTTTCCATGCAAATTAGCAATTTCTGGTTTTGCCTTTTGTGGATTGCCTATTTATGCCCAGTTTTCTATT
>NW_017732549.1:35350-36154 GCF_001890085.2 Hipposideros armiger
AGCAATGGTGATAAAATTGTTGATTTCTTCCTAACCTTAAGGAAATATTTATAAGGTTCCTTCTTGGTATTTGCTATATGTTTTGTAAATATTTTTATGGGTTAGAAAGTTTACTTCTAAGTTTTTCAACAAGCTTTTATTTTTAAATCACAAATAAGTGCTGAGTTATATGCTTTTTCTACATGTATTTAAACATCTTTGCACTTCTGCCATAAATACCACTAGTTACAATGTAACAAAAGATAATTCATAGGCTACTGAGGAAATATTGTGTTTGGCCATGCAGTTGTGGGGTTCTTGTCTGAGTGGACAATAAGAGGTGAGGATAATAATTTAAAGAAATTTGGAAACATAATTGATTTTTATAAGTGAAATAATTTATTTTTCCTCTAAACAGATAAATCGATACTGAGAGAGAGAGAGATCGATATAGTCAAAGCCAGCATAGTCTGGGTTTAAAGGAAAGTGTCAAGGAGATCAGAGAAAGAGGAGAGGAGACAAGGTGCGACTATACTGTGATGAGTGAGACTTTGAGAAAAGTATTGTTAGGAGGACTGACAGAATGTTACAAGTGTCTTTTTATGAATAACTACAAAATATTAATTGTGCGTCATTTCCTTCTGATCCTTAGACTTTGCGTTTCTTTACTTTTTTATTTTATTTTTCATTTTTCATTAAAGTTTATTGGAGTGGCAATGGCTAGTAAAGTTACATAGGTTTCAAGTATACAATTCTGTAACACATCATCTATATATCACATTGTGTGTTCACCACCCACAGTCAGTTCTCCTTTCATCACCATAT
>NW_017732549.1:38569-42143 GCF_001890085.2 Hipposideros armiger
GAGCATTTGCTAACAGTCATATAACATTAATAGTGTCAGTGTAAGAACATCCAAACCTGTAAAGAATTTTTATGAGTTTATTTGAGCAAAACTGATTGATAACATGCCGGGAAGCAAGATTTCAAATGTTCTGGAGAATGAGTTTTACACTTTCTTTTATATTATACATTTGTTATTAGGGAGAGAATGTAAAGATTACATGAAGGTGGGAGAAAGCTAGGTGCAGGAGAGTTAACAAGATGATGTGCTCCCTTGAGGGTGGTTATGCCTCCAAGGGGTCTAAAAAACAGGATTGCTCTGTCTATTCAGAGGTATGTGAACCTGGATGCACAAAAGCAATGAACAGGGCTTGCTTAAAGCAAAGATAAACATTTTTATACACCTGGGGCATGGCTACCCACCATGACCTGCCCAGTTAGGAATTTATAATTAGATTATCCAGTGAGGTAACTGTTGGTCAGATTTATTACAGAGCCCCATTTTCATCCACAGTAGTTAAGATTAAATAACATTTATTGTGTGGCAAAAACTATGTATGCTAAGCACTTTACACAGATTATTTCACTGGATCTTGATAATAATCCTACAAGGTGGCTACAGCAATCATCCTTTTTAGGTAGTTGTGGAAATTAACTGCCAAGAGGCAAAGTAATTTAGCTAGCAAGACCCTTAGCTATGAAGTAGCAGAGCTGGAATTCAAAATCAGGCAGTCTAACTCCAAAGCTTATGCTCTTAACAAAGTCTCCTCACTAACTTCCAACACACTGTCACACAAGACTACTAAGGAAGAAAAAAGGGGTTCTAGATAAAGTAACTTCTCAGGGTGTTCTAATCATAAATTCTTACCTGGGCAGGTCATGGTGTGTAGTTGTATCCCAGGCATAGAACTTCTTCAGTCAAAGGTTTATCTTTGCCTTAAACAAACCCTGTCCATTATTTCTATGCATCTAGGTTAACACACTTATGAAATAAGCCATAAGCACCCTCAAGAGAGCACATCATCTTGTTAACCATCTTGTAATACAGTCCTCCTCGAGTTGCTTCCTCCCACTTCCATATAATCTTCCTTACCTTCCCTCCTCCTTAATTTCATATGCATAAAAGAAGCTGCAAAACTTATTCTCTGGAACTTTTGAGATATTGCTCCCCAACATATATCAGTTTGGCTGAAATAAACTCTTATACAAATTCTTTAATGGTTTGGAAGTTTCTTATGTCAACACTACAAACCACATTAGCCAACATGATAACAAGATCTTGGCCCAAAGAAGCAGAGAATAAGGCCAAGGGTATCTGACAGAGACAGATGCGTCTGTCTGTGTAGGTCAAAAGGAAAATGGACAGGACTGCTGTGAGGCCTGTCTCCCAGGCCCAGCATGGGCTGGTCACTGAGCGGAGCAGTACAGATACTGCCTGGCAGAAAAGACAGAGAGTGCATAAAGAGAAACTGGAGAAATGCAGGGGAGGCACTTTTCTCACGTGACCACTTGGAAATGAGAAAGACCCAGTGTGAGACCCATCTGTAACACCTGTTCAGTGCCTCTCTCAGATGGTAATCAATAGGTCCTGATTATGCATGACATTCAGGAGTTTCTAGGTGAACTCTGCTGAGGACTGGGACATCATTCTGTCCCGTTAGCCATTTTGAGGTACACCTATCATTCTCCCTGTCCTAAGGTCTTTCTTCCTGCTTCAAATCCTTCCTAGGCTGCCACTCCTGTCTCACTTGTGTGTCCCTAAAACTCAAGCACCCATCTTTCAGGCCTGAAGAGTCTCAGACTTGTCACTTTCTTCACTATGGCAGCAACTCCCCAGAGGTGAGAACCAGGACTCTTGAGCAAGATATCTTCAGTAGAAGATATCTCATAGAAATGATACCCGGGAACTTTCACCACACAAACAGTGCTCTTGGCATAGAAGTTGTTATCATGTTGGACCCAGAGATTTGTGAGACCCCAGCTGATGGCTCCAGGTCAAGGATAATTTTAGTGGAGTTTCCTCCCAGGAGCATGGACCAAAATCCTGCTTCCATCTACATCTTCTATTCTACAACTTTAACATTCGTTCCAAAGATAAGGATTTTCCCCAAGGGCCCATTTTGAAACAGTGTGATCAATTCATCTTGCATGTTGCTTTACTGGGGGATGTCCATATGACAGCCTCCAAAGGGGATACAAGTTCTTTCGCTGAGAAAAGGTCTACAGTGTATCTCCCATTACATCCCGACACATCCGTTACTTGCTAGCACCCAAGTACATGAACACTAGTTGACGCACCATGAGGTCACTGCTCATGGACAAAACCCTGTTCTTGCATTAGTTCTCGAATATACAAAGGTCACATTAATCCCAAAGGCACATTCTGTCAAATGAAAATGAGTGAAGGAATGTTCTTGAGCCTTATCATGAACTCCAGAATCAGAAAAACAAATAGGATGAATCACTTCATTAAGTGACTGTTCTGAGTGATAAGTGTACCCTCTCCCTCCAAGGGTCTCTCCCCCTGTTGCTTTCTCTCTTTCTCTCTCTATTTCCCTTCTGAACTTCAGTGGTGATTATAATTTTCATAAGGTAAATTGGCCTGCTAGTCTCATAATTTCCCTTTTATATCTGGACATTTGACATTGTAAAAACATTGTAATAACTTTACTGAGATATAATTTAACATACCATATAATTTACCCATTGAAGTCTATAATTCAATGGTTTAAGTCTAGGCACAGAGTTATACAATCATTACCCCTGTCAATATTAGAACATTTTCATCACTTCAAAATGAAATCCTGTACCCATTATCAGTCACTCCCCATTTCTTCTTAATTCAACCAGCCATAAGCAACCCTTAGTCTAATTTGTGCTGCCTGACTTTTTTCTGCTTTGGGCATTTCATATAAATGAAATCCTACAGCATATGGTCTTTCGTGATTGATTTCTTTCACTTAGCATAATGCTCTCGAGATTCATCCATGTTACAGACTCTATCATTCATTCATTTTTATGACCTAATATTATTTCATTGTATGAATATACTATATTTTGTTTATCATTTGATGGATATTTGGGTTCTTTCCAGTTTTGGGCCATTATGAATAATGCTGCTATGCATATTTGTGTACAAGTTCTTTTATGGACATATGTTTTCATTTCTCCTCGGTATATACCTAAAAGGAATTGTTGGGTCATATGGTCAATTCCATGTTTAACTTTTGGAAGAATTGCCAAACTGTTTTCCAAAGTTGCTTAACCATTTTACATTTTCACCAGCAATTAATGATAATTCTAATTTCTCTACATCTTCACCTATAAATGTTATTATTTGTCTTTTTGGTTATAGCTATATTTTTAATTTCTTGATATTCTTTCAAACACAAAATATTTTAATTTTGATGAAGTCCATTTTATCTGTTTTCTTTTCTCACATATGCTTTTGATGTTATATCTTAGTTTTGCCAAACCCAAAGTCACAAAGATTTACTCCTAAGTTTTTTACAAAAAGAGATTTATAATTTTAGTTTTTACATTTAAGTCTATAATCCATTTTGAGTTAATTTTGTTTGGTGTAAAGAAGGGGTCCA
>NW_017732549.1:42298-114802 GCF_001890085.2 Hipposideros armiger
GGATGAGTCCTCTAGCTTTGCTCTTTTTAAAGACTGTTTTATCTATTATCTACCTTTTTTTTTTTTTTTTAGCTGAGCCATCCTGCCACCTTTTGGCAGTCAGCGGCAGCTTAGCTCTGGCTGGGCATTGAACTGCTGTTGCTCAGAGCTCAAACTCTTGAGTGAGCTCTTAACCAACTGAGACACTCGGCTGACCCCTGTTTTATCTATTCTGATACCCTTGAATTTCCATATGAATTTTAGGATCTGCTTGTCAATTTCTACTAAAACTGGGATTATGTTAGATCTGTGAATCAGTTTAAGTAGAGTTTCCAAACTTACAACATTAGGCCTTCCAATCCATAAATACAGGCTACCTTTCAATTAATTTACATCTTTCTTAATTTCTTTCAGCAATGTTTTGTAGCTTTCAAAGTACAAGTTTTACACTTCTTCTGTTCATTTAGTTCCTAAACATTTTATAGTTTTTGACACTGTTGTAAGTGGAATTGTTTTCTTAATTGAATTTTAGATTGTTCATGTTTGTATATAGAAATATAACTGATGTTTGTATATTGATCTTATATCACTAAATTTGTTTATTAGGTCTAACAATTTTCTTGTGCATTTCTTAGAATATTCTATATATAAGAACATGTAATTTGCAAATAGAGAGTTTAACTTCCTTATTCAAATCTGGATGCCTTTTAGTTTCTTTTTTCTCCTAATTACCCTGGCTAGAACCTCAAGTACAATGTTGAGTAGAAGTAGCAAGAACAGACTTCCATGTCATGTTTCTGATCTTAGGGAAAAAGCATCCAGTCTTCGATTCTTAAGCATTATGTTAAATGTGGGGTTATCATAGATATCCTTTATCAAGTTGAGAAAGTTCTCTTCTATTCCTAGTTTGTTGAGTGTTTTTTATCATGAAAGGGTGTTGGGTTTATCAAATGCATTGTCTGAAAATTTTGTGGTGACAAAATGTGGTTAGTGTCCTTTATTTTTTTATATGGTGCATTACATTAAGTAGTTTTCACAGGTTGAACCAATATTTCATTCCTTGAATAAACCCCATTTGATTATGGTAGAATTTTTTTTATATGTTGCTGGACTCAGTTTATGGGTATTTTGTTGAGGATTTTACATCTATATTCATAAAATATATTTGTCTGTAGTCTTATTTTCTTGTGATATCTTCATCAGTTTTCGTTCCAGGGTAATACTGGCCTCACAGATTGAGTTGAGCTATTTGACTTTTTGCATGGACTTTCCTTATCCAAGAGTGTTAGAACTCATAGGCAGAGTAAAACCAAAACCCTTCCAAACCAGTAACTCAGTAAAGGTGTGGTGAACTGAACTGATTTGGCTGCACAGTGAGCCTCTTTCATTGTAGGTTTCTACCAAATCCTGAGGAAATGGCTTAATTTCTCTCACAATTTCTACTTGCTTCTCACTCAAAAGTTTATAAAACTTTGAGTATCTTTGATTTTGTAAGTTTGGTTGGCAGGTTGACAATTTATTTTGCCTTGATTCAAATTCTAGCCCTCCTGAAATTTAGCAAAACTTATAAAAAGCCTTAAAGTTTGCTATATATATTAACCATTTCTATGATTTTATCTAAATGTATTAATATAATAGGTATTCAAAAATGAATGAAAACATTGTGATAAACAAATAACCAATATAAATTGAATTACTTACTAAGCATCCACATAATCAATGGAAAATGATGCCACATTATAAAGGATGTTATAATAAACATTCCTGGGCCGGCCGAGTGGCACGTTGGTTAAGAGCTGGCTTGCCAGAGGGCCCCGGTTCGGATACCACATATGAGGCCCAGTGACACTGCCCTCTACAGCTAAGATGCTGAAAACAGCTCAACCTGGAGCTGGGCTGCCGTGAGTCGCCGGCGACGGCGTAGGCTGCAGCCCCTGTGGCAGTGGGTTGCCATGGGCTACCGTATGTAGCCAGCAGCCAGTGTCAGCGGCCAGCAGCCGCCATGAGCAGCCAGCAGCCGCAGTGAGCGGCCGTCCAGAAGCCAGCGACTGATCTGCCTCACCCGGGAAGAGCACAATGATTGTGCCAACTTGGGCCAGTTGAGCAACCTCCTCTACAACTAGACTGTAGAACAAAAGGACAGCAACTTGTCTGCTCCCCTTTCCCCAATTCCCCAGTACTGTTCCCATCCCCCAATTTCCTAAAAAAAATCTTTAAAAGAAATAAATAAAACATTCCTTAGTCATTCAAAAATATTTATTAAGCACCTACTATGCCCAGACAAATAAAAGATAAATGCTAAGTCGAAGCTATTTTTCAATATTGGCAACATGAGATACTTTTTATGATATATTCTTGTAAAAAACAAGTTCTATCAAATATATGTATTCTGAATTACTTGATTTTAAAATATACATATAAATAAAGATACACACACATAGACACTTATATAATGTGTATACAACATATATGTATGTATTGTAATATCCAGATATTGGACTTAGAAGTGATGATTTAATTATTTTCTTCATCATTATTATTTCTGTAGCTATCATTTAAAAGTAATTCAGTCAATAAGGTGGAAACAATATAATTATAGGTGAGGAAAGACAGAAGAAAGACTTTTAAAGGGTTCATCTTGAATGTGAATTGACTATTTCTTAGTCCAGGGTGGCTATTACCACCACTTTTTCCAAAGTTTACCAGGTTCTAGTTCAATTTGAATTAAGGAACATTGATTCTATTGATCACTAGACATTGGCCTCTCCTCACTGATATAAAGAGATGCATGTGTCATTAGTATGGCCATTGAGGTGCTCACAATTGACTAGAAGATATGCACCCTATAGGAGAGTATAAAGGACTAAGGAAGCCTCAAGAATAGGGTTCATCAAATTACAGTCTGCAGGCTAAATATGGGCTGCTGCCTGTTTTTGTAAACACAAATTTATTGGAACAAAGCCATGCTCACTCATTTTATTGTCTATAGCTGCTTTCCTACTCTAACAAGAGTAGAGTAGTAGTGATAACAACTGTATGGTCTGCAAAGCTTTACGTATTTACCATCTGGCCTTTTGCAGAACAAGTCTGCCAGTCCCTGGTCAAAGAACTCTACTACTTCTTTATATCCATCTGAAGGAATGAAGAAGATACTGGCCCCCAACATCTGGAATTCAAGCTTGGTCTAGCAAGGGTCACTAACAATTACAACTGATACAATATGAGAACAATCCTAATATAAACTGAGCTAATGTAGCATAGAGTTAGCAGCCACTTAGAAATTAGGGAAGATTTTCCTGGGGAAGGTGATTTCTGAAGCCAGTGCTGAAGATAAGGAAACTTAGTAGAGACAGAGATACTTCTGCAAGTAGAGAGAAAGAACCAGGTAAAAGTATACAGATGTAGAATTTAAGCTGTGTAGTAATATTTTTTTTCTCTTTATCAGAAGAACTTAATATGGACATTATGCACAATCCATTGTGCGTTGTAAGGGCGCTTGTTCCATGCAGTCCTTCAGAGATGCAGGCTCTTTCCACCTGTGGCTTTGTCTCCTTCAGGCCCATAGCGTTCTACTTGCTCAGTTGGCAGGATGGGAAAAAGTACCAATATACACCTAAGAATAGTGTGTATTATCTCTACATAGATTCCATTGGCCACACTCTAGCCTAAGGCCACATCTGATTTCAAAGAAGCTAGAAAAAAAGTCTAGAACTTTGCCATATTCACATCACTTCTCTTTTCATTCTCATTCTGAAGGACTTAGGATTCAGGTTAATGCCACATTTTTATCCTTTTTAATTTTATCTAATTGTTCTTATCCACAGTGATTTCTCCTCTTATTTACTATAAACAATGTATCTTATTTAAAAATAAAATGACTGAAGCTGCCTCTAATTACTGTGGTAGTGAGATAAACCACCAAAAGAATGAGAATTATTTTTCATGATTCAGACAAACCCTTTGATATCTCTCTTAAGGTAATAAACATAACACCATCCTCCATATTTCCCGTAGGACTTTCTGGGAAGAGTGGAATACCAGAATACTAAAAATGCTCTGCCTTCAAATGTAACATGAGTTTGAGAGCTGTTCGCTGCAGCTCATGAGACACAGGAGAATAGAATCCTGGAAAAAGCAAGAAGCAGCGAGGTATAAGGTGAAGGATAAGACGAGAAGTCCACCCATGTGGGTAGGCCAAAGGACCATGAAGGGCCTCAGCTGATGGAAATTCCATTTGTAAGGGAAGTTCAAGAAATTGTATTATTTGACATTGATCTTGATGTGGTTCTCTTCCCCGTACTGTCGCATTACTTCCCAGCATCCCCATTTTTCTCAGTAAATACCACATAAACATTTTTGTGAGTGGTATCTTCAAGAAATGAGGAAAGACAAAATTGCTTACTATGGTGCAAACAAGCCAGCTCAGGAGCTGAGGGCCACTGTTGAGAAATGGCAACACCAGGGGACAGGCAGCTTTCACTGGACCCGACACAGGGATAATGAACCCTGTCTCCAGGAATCTTTCAAGAAGACACACAGACTTCCCATAGCACATTCCTTTAGGTTTCAAATTATTTTACCTAGATCTTGATAAAAAGGGCAGTTTCAGAAACTGAAGGACTTGGAACAAATGGGTTCCCAGTATGATATGTGTTTCCTTTCTGCATAACCCATCCTGTGTACCAAATGATCTCTGAGCTCTGGGAGGGCATATATGGAGACTTGAAGTTTCTTGCACCCCTAACCAAAGCCTAGGCACAGGGCAGAGTATAGCTTCTTGCTGGTACTTGATGATGTTGCTATAAAAAATTAGTTTGTCATGATGTAAACCCGAGGATTGAGAGGAGTCAGTGCCTAGCAGACAGACAATAAGACTCTGCCTCATTGGCTGCACTGAATTCTTGCACGCAAAAGGAGGCAACCTTGTAGATGCAGACCAAGTCACATGTGTGATGGTCACAAGCTTTGCAGAGAGGGGCTATGAGTGCTCATCAGAGCCTAGTGCAGAAAGGGAGGTGAGGTTTTTTTTTTTGCCCGTTTCAGATAAAGACAGCACCATCCTTTTAAAAGCTGAGAATTTCATGGAGGTGCTCACAGTCAAAATATCCAATTTCTTCTCTGGGAAAAATAAAAAGACAGCCTGAAGTATGAAAGGTCTAGGCAAGTTCAAATAGTTGCAAAGTCAAAACTCTATGAAAACACACCAAAGACTAACTCTGTGTTGAATTTAAATCTAACTTTTTTCACTGATTCCAAAAGTGAGTAGGCCCTTCCGGTATTGCAAGATCATCATTGTAGATAATGCCATAGCATTTTTGGCTGCTCTTATTAAGTAAGCATAAAACCTTTGCTCAGTACTTATTATTTGTCAGAAACTATGCTAAAGGCTTTAAGTGTTTTGTCTTATTTAATGATCCCACCAACTTTTTGAGTTAGAAATGAACATTAATACCCCACTTTTCAGAAGAAATAACTGAGGCTTAAAGAAGTCAAGCAACTTTCAAGGGAAAACTAGAAATGTTTCTTGACTTTAAAACCATTGCTCTTAATGAGTCTACCACACCTCTTGTAAGGCACTGGCCCCACTTGCAAGAATCTCAGAGTTCCTCCATTGAGACAAAACTGATATAGAAATGAATATGAGAGTAATTCAGGGCTGAGAAATGGGAAATTATCAGTGCTATAGGAGTTAAGATAGAAATGTGTTTGCTAATGAAGGCTAGAATGTTTCATGAAAAAGGAAGGCCATAAGCTAGTCTCAGAGTTGACTCGAGTTTCTTTTTGCTGAGTATCTGATGAGTCATGGACAGGTTAGCTCTCCTACAGAATACTTCCTAACCATCCATTATTTCACCAGTTCTTATGAACAGACTGTGAAATACAAAGAGCAGGTTTTATGATTTCAGCATTACAGATAAAAAGCCCAAGGCCAAGAAAGGACAGTGATTGCCTCTGAGTACCCTTGTGACATAGTCAGCAGAGACAAAATTAAGGTCTTTGGAGTCAACCTCACCTATTTCCTCCCACCACCCTGTGCACGTGCACAGACACACACACACACACATACACGCATACACACGCTACACATGGCCTCAGACAAGTAGCTGCACAGACAATCCTTGATTTCAGCTGCAGACTCTGACTGGCCACAGGGCTTTGGCAGACATAGATACCATCCCAGCAGATGTATTATCCCCAACTCTACCACTGCTGAGCATTTGAAGTCTACGTCTTTAGCATTTTCATTTATAAAAATTACAGTGACAGCATCATTTGGAGATAAAAGGGCAAATGTGATCACAGAAACTAATTAGGAAAAATTAATAGTTCAAGACTACAATAAAGCTGTTCTAGAAACAGGAGCTATCCTGGAAATGATCTCTGAACTTGAGACTACTCTCCTAAAGGGGATGTTTTCAAAGGGATGAAGATAATCATCATGAACCAGGGCCAGGGAGTCTCTGCTTGAAAAATTTCCAAGCACTAAATGAATGGTCTCTTAGGTATTAATGGACTGTGGGATGCTGCCATGTTAATTCCACTGTCTTGCCATTATTTCACTGAGGCCCTGAACTGGCTTTGTATTACCATTTTATCTCTAGCAGTGGTGCTCCGTCTTTACATATCTGTATGTACCTGTTATTAGGAAGGGAATTATTTAGCAGGAATTTTTCCTGAGCATCCTTTCGCATCAATTACTCAAGGGAGAGTGGGCCAGAGTTTGCATTATCAGTTTTCCAAAACTCTAGCATTTACAAAATATCTTCAGCTCCGGCATTTTATTTTTCTGTTGTTAAATTTGCTGGTCGATCTGACTAGTAAAGAGAGAAAGTAGGTGTGGTGACTTGGGATATCTCTATAGAGATAAGGCATTATTCTTGTCCACATCAGTGAAGAACAATGTTTTTCAAAGCACTTTCATTTTCATTCAGTTCTCATAGTCCCCTTGAAAGGTTAGGAGGACAGACACATTTACTGTTATTTGGCAAATGGGAATACAAGAAGTTAAAATAGGCTCAGAATTTACTCAGGGTAAAATTGAGAGGACATGGTGAAGGTGGACTTGAACTTGGTTTCTGTTTCCTGGTCAAATGTTCTTTCCATCTCACCAGTCTTTACCCACCTATTTCCGTATAGTTTTCTTTCACTAGTAAGTTATTACTTTTATGTTTTGGGAGAGAAGTTTCCAAGTCCCCAGAGCTGGTTTTCTGGGCAAACACCTTCTTTTTACATTAAAGTCTTCCTTCATAGACTTTGGGACATTTTGCCATGCTAGGAAAAAGTGAAGTATTATAGAGGATAGACAGGAGTTAGTTGTGTCCCTGCCCCCACATTTCAGATCCCCAGTATGATTCAGCTATTTCAGATTTCCCACTCCTCTTGCCAGTCCTGACCGCAGGACAGCACCCCACTGGCCACCCCTCAATGGGACACTAAGTTACTCCACTTCTCAGAAGCATTTGCCTTCTAAAGCCAATTCCTCGTCTAAGAAAAAAACAAGACTTTTTCTAAGATCAAGGAAATAGCCACCATTAGTCATATTGTGTTTTGTCCTATAGGTTAAGGGTGAGAAATTTGCATGGAGTTTTTTTTTTCTAAAATTATATCATAGATGAGGAAATTCAAGTTTAAATAGTCTAAGGAAATTGCCTAAGGTTAAAAAGCTGGTAATTGTAAAAATGAGTTTAGAGGATGAAGGTAAATAAAAGTATACCTTCGAAACAGCAAACACTGATGGTTCTTTATCCAACGTCCATTTCCACTTTCTTCTTTAAAAGAAAAAACAAAACAAAACATTTATAATGTGTTTTTCAGGCATGTTACTTTTTCCATGATTTTCAAGGGAGACTGTCTCTATTCTGTATCCTGTTTGATCTAATCTAATGATTGTCCCCGTTTTAGTGGCTGGTTTAAGATTAGGCATATAATACAATTCTATCTGATGACATTTTGGAGGAAGTCTCCTGGGCAAAAGGAGTTGGAATTTTCTCAAAGTTTTTCCGCACTTCCTGAAGACAGAAATTGGCAATGGGAAATGGAGGTGCCACTGTAACAAAAACCTAAAAATATGGAAGCAGCTTTGAAACTGGGTAATGGGTGGAGGCTGGAAAAGTTTTGAGATGTATGCTAGAAAAAGCCTAAAGTGCTGTGAAAAGACTGTTCAGGGTGATTTTGGTCAGGGCCCAGAAAGAAAAGAGTAGAGCTTTACAGAAAGCCTCAGTCTTCTTAGAGAATACCTAAGTAATCCTCAACAGAGTGTGGGTAGAAATATGGATGGTAAAGATCATTCTGATGAGGTCTCAGATGGAAATGAGAACATATTATTGGACAATAGAAAAAAGGCCATCGTTGTTATAAAGTGTTGTTACAAAAAACTTGCTGCAATGTGTTGGTGTTGTAGTGTTTGTGGAAAGTAAAATTTGCAGGCCAGGAATTGGACATTTAGCTGAAGTTATTTTTAAGCAAAATGTTGCAGGTGTGGCTTGGCTTCCCCTGACTGCTTATAGTAAAATACAAGAAGAGAGAAATGACTTAAAAATGGAACAGTTAGTCCAAAAGAAAGCAGAACTTAAAGACTTGGAAAATTCTCCACGTATCCATCCATATTGTAAAAAGAGAGATTGTGTGGTCAGAAAAGAGCACTAAGAAATGTGGCCAAAGGATTGTTTAATAAGATGAGTAAGCCATCGCAACAGAATCCAAGAGCTATTGTTCAAGACAATCAATGAGAAGGCTTGACAGCAGCATGAGACAGAATAAGATGTCCCTTGTTTTTGTCCTCCCTTTCAACAACAATAATTTGGCATCTATCCACAGGTAAAAGTGCCTTTGTAGTAACTGTGGGATCCAGCACAACATGTCAAAGGACCCCAGAGGAGTCTTACCCATGCCTGCATTGAGTAGTAGACAGACAGAACTGTCCTTGCTGTGGACCATGCAGTAGCCTGGGAACTGGCTCCAGTCCCCCTCAGTCAAGGTCAGAGAGCCCCTGAAAATGACGTTTTAGACAATCACCCACAGACAAGACAGCCTTTGTGATAGTCTGTGTTTCCAAAGGAGACGTTCCAACACAGTGCTGGAACAAACTTACAAGTTTGGACACACTGGAGAGAGTAAAAGGAATGGCTTAACTTGATCCACATCAGCTGTCTCCCAAGGTGGCAAGTTTAGTGTCAGGATAGATCTGGGCCATGATTTCCCCCAAGGAGGAAAGTGAGAAATACAGCTGATTTCTATATGTTGATTTCATAACCTGCAACTTTATTGAATTTGATTAGCTCCAACAGTTTTTTTGGTTAAATATTTAGGATTTTCTGTCTATAAAATCATGTCATCTGCAAATAACAATAACTTTATATCTCCTTTTCCTATTTGGATGCTTTTTATTTCTTTGTCTTGTTTAATTGCTCTCCTAGGACTTCCAGTACTATGCTGAATAAGAGTGGTGAGAGTAGGCACCCATGTCTTGTCCCTGATCTTAAAATAAATTTTTTTATCATTGAGTATGATGTTAGCTATGGGTTTGTCATATATGCCTTTGTTATGTTACAGTATGTTCCTTCCATATCCAATTTGCTGAGGTTTTTAATCATGAAAGGATGTTATATTTCATCAAATGTTTTTCTTTGTTGTTGCAATTTCGGCTTAAAATCTATTTTATCTGATGTGTCCATACATCCGAAGTCATCTATAGATTCAATGCGATCACTATCAAAATTCCAATGGCACTTTTCACAGAAGTAGAAAAAACAATCTTAAAATTTGTACCGTGCCACAGAAGTCCCAAATAGCCAAAGCAATCCTGAGGGAGAAAAGCAAAGCTGGAAAGCTATACTAATCAAAACACTATGGTACTGGCATAAAAATAGACACACCTGTTAGAATAGCTATCATCAGGAAGATAAGAGATAACAAGTGTTGGTGAGAATATGAACAAAAGGGAACCTTTATGCAGTGTTGGTGGGATTGCAAATTGGTGCAGCCACTATGGAAAACAGTATGGAGGTTCCTCAAGAAATTAAAAATAGACTGCCATATGAATCAGCAATTCTACTTCTGGGTATTTATCCAAATAAAACAAAACATTAATATACAAAGATATCTGCACTCCCATGTTCATTGGGGTATTATTTACAATAATGGATGAATGGATAAAAATGATTATATAATTATAATGAAATTATAATGAAATATTATTCAGAAATTAAAAGAAGGAAATCTTGCATTTGTAACAACATGGATGGACAGAAAGGGCTTATGCTAAGTAAAATAAGTCAGAGGGAGAAAGTCCAAAAACATACACCTATATATAGAATCAAAGAACTAAAAGTTCATAGTTACAGAGAAGAGATAGGTGGTTGCCAGAAGCAGGGGTGGGGGTGGGCAAAATGGAAGAAGGAGGGAAAAACTACAAAGTTCCAGTTATAGAATAAATAATTCATGGGGATATAATGTACAGCATGGTGACTGTACTTAACAATATTATATTGCATATAATTTGTAAGTTGCTAAAGGAGTAAATCTTAAAAGTTCTCAACACAAGGAAACAATTTGTAACTATGATGATGATCGACAGTTTGTGGTGATCATTTCACAATATATACAAATATGGATTCATGAACTCATTATGTTGTACCTCTGAAAGTAAATATAATGTTACATGTCAATTATACCTTACTAATTTAAAAAAATAATAAAATAAAAGGAAAGAGCCTTTGGAGCCACAAGAAGAGAAGCCCAAGCCTTGATTGTTGTATACATGAAGCTGACACGATTTTGGATTTCTTATTAAGTGAGACAGAAGATTTCCTTATTGTTTAAGCCAGTTGATGCCAGGTTTCAATTCCTGACAGTGAGAGCATATTAAATAGTGTCCTGCTATTTTATAAAATGTAAAGATTCTTTTAATGGTGGAGCACAACATAATGATGCTTGAATAGGTGGAAGGCAGGGCTCTTTGTTACTTAGAGCTGTGAATGAGAGAAAGCTGTCACGCAGCACCATGGAGGGGGTTGCGCTCCAGGGATAGGATAGCAGCAAGCTGCAGTTATAAGGTACAGTTTATGTATAACACATGGTGTGGGGTTAGAGTTAGGTAGGTTTCTGGTTCCCCACGGATTGGCTAATTTGAATAATTTGTCTGACCCCAGAGATAGGGGGTATCTCTAGTTGTCCGGTACCTGGCCCCAGAGAAATTAGGCATGAGGTATATAGAGACCTTGGAGTGTAAGAACCTGATAAGAAAAGTGGTTTGGGTGTGGACGTAATCAGCTGCTCACAAAAGGGAACTGACCAGCCTCCAGCCAGTGCCCAAAAACTGGACTAAGACAATAAAATTTAAAAAGAAACAAGGTTATATTATATCTGGTCAACCAAAAGGAGCAGCAGCTGCCATCTTTTGCCAGTTGCCTCTGAAAAAGCTGCCCAAGGCAACTCGGCATTTTCTGTACCTCTAAAGGGCCTGAAGGTCATGGGCCCAAAGCACGTGCAAACACACACACACACACACACACACACACACACACACACACACACACACACATGCCAGTGTTAATCTAAAAATAAAAGGCCAAAGTGAGAATCAACTAGCATTTACTTGAGATCCAAGAAAATAGCTATTCGGAAAGCACTGATTCAGGCAGAAACCCAAACAGTATTCTGATTAAAGGGTGAAGGTAACGGGTATTTATGAGAAAAGGAAGGGGAATAATTATGTGAGTAGAAGAAAGGAATGTCTATGGGTGTTAACAAGCTAAGGCAGGGATTCCCACAGACACAGATAAACTAACATAGTGATGCTAATTCTAAAGAATGTCTTTAATTTTTAGTCTTTAGTCAAAATATCCGCTTTCCCATTAGCTTTGCAAACAGTTGTTTGGGTTATAATGCTGCTTTAGGTCCAAAGGTTGTTTTGCCCAGTTTTAAATTTCCAAAAGTAATTTAGTAAGATGTGCAAGGCAGCTCCCACTCCATTTTGAAGCGGTTCCATTTGTATTATTTTTTACACCAGTCACTTTCCAGGGAAGACTCTCTTGAATAGTTGGTATCCAGAAGTCACCCTTCCTGCCCACTTTACAGCATGTCAGGAGGCAGTACAAACAGAATCACACTTAACCCTGCTGAAAATGAAGATGCAACCTGAGATAGAGATGCCTACTGCTAAAGAAACAGGTCCAGGCTCAGCATGGACTGGCATTGCCAGTGAAATGGAGTAAAATAAATCCACCACCCTTCAATAAGTCTGAAATCCTGGCTTTCTGAAGCTGATTTTCAAAGCTAGCTTCTGAAACATAAAGAAAGCTCTCATTTTTATTGGAAGATTAAGATAAGAGATAAGTTCAAACCCTCCTAAAATCTCCCTGAGGTGCAGAAACTTAGGAGAGAGATTACATCAAAAAAGCTAGGCACTGAACTACGAGAAACAGGAATAGGTGTATCAATGGAAAAAAATCAAGGATGATTCCCCCAATGCTTCCTAAAGCTTAGATCTTATAGGCTATGGGATTACCTTTTCAAACCATTTTAAAGGTGTTTATTCTCTTGGAATAATCATTCAAATTCAGGTTTCTGGAAAGCAAAGATTAAAAAAGCTGCAAACTCTACGTACAGAGATGCTAAGAATCAATGTAAGACTAAGAGTGTCATTATTCTCCTTGCCTGCTTCAAATAGCATTTCAGAATTTGTGTGTGCTGCTCAGATGGGCCCTATACACTAAAAAATATGACAACTTAGCTTCTAATACATGATAGACAATCCCCCAGGCAAAATCGATTAGGAAAAGTTTACTGAATACAATGTCCCCAGTACATTGTGAAATGATATCAGTGGAACCACGTTGCCCAGCCTATTTTGTGGCTAGGTCATGAGAAGGTCATTAGTTACAGCAGCAGCATGTCACCCAGGTAGGCACCCTCCCCTGAATACCAGGGTGCTCCCTAGGTTTTCCCATTGCACCCTGTGTTTCTCTCATCACACACTCATATCACTGATCATTGCCTCTTGGGTTTCCTGTAGGCTCTCAGTATAGTGTCCTGAACTGGCAGTATATTTAGGAGGGATGTCTCTCTTTCTGCTACCCTTTGATCACTATCTACTGGGGGTGCCAAAAAAATGTATACATGTTAAGAGATGTTATCTATGTATTACTTTTAGAAGTTGAGTTGAATTGTGGTAGCAATGTGTAGCATGACGTTTGCTCAAAAAATGGCATTAATCAAATGAATGCTAGTGTCATTCATTGTATTACAACTTTAATACAGTTTTTTTTTCCTTTCTTAAAATGTATGTACATTTTTTTTGGCACCCTCTGTATATTTAGTGATATGTGCAAGGGAGCCAAGTATCTGGCTTTGTTTAGGAGTCCAAGAGGGTTTACAAGTAGAGCCAGTGTATGACTAAAGGCAGATATTTGTGACAAAAAAATAGAATAAAGCCGTTGGGTTTTTGAAAAGACCAAGCACAGGAACTTGGCTACATCAGCATTTATTCATTCCTTCATTCATTCACTAGTTCATCATTTATTGAGCCTGTATTGAACATGAGGCTGCTTTATCAACTGCAGAATCTAGCAATGTCTTCTTTGACATTGAACAAATAACAAGGAGGATGTGTGATATGAAAAGGGAAAACAAGCAAAGTGCTAAGGGAACATCATATTGATGAACATCACATTAAACAAACAAGCAAAAAATAATGTGCCAGATATCTGGAAACAAATTGAGGAGATTTGAACAAAATTTAAAAAATTAATCACAGCTTCTAAACATTTGAGGAGGCCATAAAGACTACTTGGGCTTATTATACTGCAGTAAAACCTTGGATTGTGAGTAATGTGGTTTCTGAGTGTTCTGTAAGATGAGCAAACATTTCTAATACATTTTAACGTAGTAAATGAGTGATATCTTGCAATATGAGTAATTTGTTTCCAGAATGAATTATGCTTGCAAACCAAGGTATGACTGTATTTAAATTTTTAGAAGTTGGCACTGTTTAAGTACAAAGAAAATGAGAAACTTCCAGAAGCCACTTTTTAAGCAAACTTAGATTCTATTCTACATTTGCTTTCCCATTTATAATTTGGAAAATGTTACAGAGGGAAATTCCAGGGGTCCTTGTAGCACTTGTTTTTCTTGAGCCATAGGATTGGGTTGCTCATCCTGCCTGGACACTGCACTTATCGGGGAAGGGGAGTTGATCCACTAAAGAGAAAGAATTGGATTCAGGTGACCCAGGCTCTATCTGCCTCTGAAATATGTAGACTGCGTGATTTTAAACCTTTTCTTTTTGGATCCTGGTTTCCTTGACTATAAAATGGACAATACTGCCCTATATCCCTCTGCAGGGAATTCTGCATGTCTCTTATACTCGGGTCAGGGCATCAACTTGAGAAGGAAATATAACTTGACTATCCTCTGTAATCTGTCTCTGATTGTGTCATTTTCAGAGACATACTCGAATGTATAACATATTGGGAAAACCCAAAAAATTAACCTAGTGCTAAGGATTGCTGGTATTGGTAACTCTTTGAAAATGCCCTTTGATGGACAAGAGTGATTCTAAATTTTCATTGACGATAGTTTTGAGTGAACTGTAAACTTCAAAATCAAATCAGTTGCCATAACCCTTAAATCCAAAAGGTGTAAGGAGTAAATTTAATAAGAATTGGAGGCAGCCTGACAATTCACATTAGCCCAAAATACAGGGTTAAACAAAGCCCCATCTGAACATTGGCCTTTACCCTCTTCCCCATCTGGAAGCCTAACACTTTAGAAAAATAAAAGAATTTTATTTTATTAAATATCCATCATACTTTAGCTCAGCTAATTTCAATGGTATGGCTGTATCAAAAGGTTCTGCTATTCTCTTGGGACTGCTGCCTATCTGTTACGGAAGCCAGGTTTCAACAGGTACCACAGGTAATGCTAAAAATGCCCATAGGTGGCATGATATAGGAGTAGCAGGAAAAGGTCTCATGTTACCCCATATCAAGAATCTCTCCCTCTACCAACTTGTAGGTGGCCTCAAATTTGGGGGCTTAAGGCATTTTCTCCTGCAAATATGTATGCCTGTCACCTGGATGTGGGATGGCAAATTGCCCCTTTTCCATTAATATTAGCACAATTCTGATTGGCATGGTGTCTAGACATCTCCTTGGAAAGTACTCTAAAATTCTAAAGGCTCGTAGGATAGGATGGGGTAGAGGACTGGACCCATGACACTTTAGGGTGACCCTAAGAAGGAGAGGCATACCTAGGGAGACTACTCATTGGGCTCCAGCCAGCAGTATCAGGAGTCTGCATGCAGTGATGGGAAGAAGAGTTGCAGAGAGAAGGAAAGAGAGCAATGTTGGGAGCTAGTGCCAGGAGAAGTTGCAGTGGTGGTCAGATTACAAAAGGCCTGTACTAGTTTCCTGGGGCTTCTATTACTAATTGCCACTAAGTTGGGTGGCTTAAATCAACAGATATTTATTCTCTCAGTTATGGGAGCTAGAAGTACAAAATCAAAGTGTAGGCAGGGCCGTGCTCCTCTATAGGGCAGCAATTTTTCCTTGACTTTTCTTATCTTCTGGTGGTTGCCATCAATTTTTGACATTCCTTGGCTTGTGGCAGCATAATGCCAATCTCTGTCTCTACCTTCATGTGGCATTCTTCCCTCTGTGTGTCTGTGTCTCTGTATTCAAATGTCTTCTTATGAAGATACCAGTCATACTGGACATAGAGCCTACCCCTAATTCAACATGAACTCAGCTTGATTATACCTACAAAGACCCTATTCCCAAATAAGATCATACTCCCTGGTTCTGGGTGGACTTGAGTTTTGTGGAGGCTCTGCTCAACCCAATATAGGACCACAATGTCCAGTTAAGAAGCTGGGCTTCAAACAGTAAGCATACACCTTACTGCCTTGAGTGTGGTAGTTCTCTTAATGACCACAGTTCTCTTCCAGGAGATGGTAATATAAATGGACATCATGCTTACTAATCTCAAGCTTAGGAATATGCATGCAGATATTTATCTGCCAACTATAAATAACTTGAGTGTGGGAGGGAATGATGCAGAATACAAATTGCTTGTCTAAATTGCTTGTCTAGATTACTTGATGTAATCTCTCTCCTAAAATGTGAGCAGGTGGCAGAAGAAAGAAAGGTATGTGTAGGGTGGGGTGGAGAGCTCTGGAAAATCTGGACCGTTTGCCTGTAGCATCCCCTACCATTGCTCAGCGTTTCTCTGCAGTTCTGGTGGAATGCCCAGCATCTGTCTTGATTGCTGTCCTCATGGTATCTGGATTTCAGCTTATCCCTGCTAATGGCAGCATTCTTGATTAATAATAGCTTAAGGCATTTCCCTCCATAGTGTCTCTGTGTTCCATTGGATTGTCGGAAAAGTCATGATACATGTTTGCGACAGATAACGCTAGTTCATTTTTTGAAATATTAGAGTCACTTGCATCTATGTTATTACTATGTCATTTGACAGCTGACAGTTCTAGCTTCATTCTAAAAAAATTGAGTGATTTTGTTGAGTTTTGGAGATTTTACAACAAGTTGAAGATGAAAGACCAAACTGTGCATTTTTGCCATATTTTACTGTCTTATTTCCATAAAGAGAAGAATGCGCATCAAGCTTGTGAAAAGTTGCATAAAATTTGTGGTGACAATGCTCTACAAGAACGTCAATGCCAACGATGGTTCACGAAATTCCGTGGTGGTGATTTTTATCTCAACTATGCTTCTTGGTCAGGGAGCCCCACCGAGGTTAATGTTGACAAAATAAAGGCATTGGTGGAGTCAAACCCATGTTACACAACACGAGAGATTGCAGAAACATTGAACATCCATCATTCAAGCATTCACGACCACCTGAAGAAGCTGGGGTACGTAAGCAAGCTCGATGTTTGGGTTCCACATGAACTCAAAGAAGTTTATTTGATGGTGCGTATAAACATCTGCAACATGCTCATTAAATGTGAGGAAAACGATCCTTTTTTGAAGCAACTGATCACTGGTGATGAGAAGTGGATTGTGTACAACAATGTGGTGTGCAAATGGTCTTGGTCCCTACGTGATGATTCACCTCAAACAACATCGAAAGCAGACATTCATCAGAGGAAGGTTATGCTTTCAGTGTGTTGGGATTTTGAAGGTTCGTGTTTTTCAAGCTTCTACCAAGGAACCAAACAATTCGAATGTGTACTGTCAGCAATTGGACAGTTTGAATAAATCCATCATCCAGAAATGTCCAGAGCTTGTTAATTGTAAAGAAGTTGTGTTCCATTGCAACAATACAAGATCACACACAAGTTTGATCACCCATCAAAAATTATTGGAGCTTGAGGTCCATCCGAGTGGCGCATTGGTTAAGAGTTGGCTTGGGACGCCAGAGGGCCCCGGTTCGGATCCCACATATGAGGGCCAGTGACACTGCCCTCCACAGCTAAGATGGTGAACAACAGCTCAACCTGGAACTGGGCTGCCGTGAGTCGCCGGCGACGGCATAGGCTGCAGCCACTGCTGAAGTGGGTTGCCATGGGCTACCCACTGTAGTGTGTAGCCAGCAGCCAGCGTGAGCGGCCAGCAGCTTCAGTGAGCAGCCCTCCAGAAGCCAGCGACTGATCTGCCTTGCCCGGGAAGAGTGCAATGATGATGCCAATTTGGGCCAGTGAAGCAACGTCCTCCACAACTAGACTGACGAACAAAAGGACACAACTTGTCTGTTCCCCTTCCCCCAATTCCCCAGCGCTGTTCCCATCCCCCAATTTCCCAATAAAAATCTTTAAAAAAAAAAAAAAGAGTTTGAGCTCTGAGCAACAGCGGTTCGATGCCTGGCCCAAGCTGAGATACCGCTGAGCTGCCAAAAGGTGGCAGGATGGCTCAGCTAAAAAAAAAAAAAATGATTGGAGCTTGGATGGGATGTGTTGCCACACCCACCATACTCGCCTGACGTTGTGCTGTTCATCAGACTTCCATTTGTTTCTCTCTCTTCAAAACTCCTTGTGTGGTATAACGTTCAATTCAGATGAGGCTGTAAATCAGCACCTTGTTCAGTTTTTTGCAAATAAAGACAGGTTCTTCTATGAACGAGGAATTATGAAGCTCACTGAAAGATGCCAAAAGGTTATCAAACAAAACGGGCAATATATCACTGATTGATCTTTGTTCTTTATATAAATAAAATAACCTTTGGAAAACATAGACAAAATACATCATGACTTTTCTGACAACCCAATGATAAGGGACACTTAGAGATCCCAAAGTCATAATGAACCAAAGGAAGTAATAGCTTATTGGTAAAGTAGGAACACGGAGAGGTATTTTAACCATGGTGCCTTCCATATTTTCTTCAAATGAGTCTACCGTATGGCTATTTGCTTTGCCTGTCTATAAAAATGACTTTGACAACACTCTTCTCTTCCTTCCATTTAATAGAGTGATTCACCTCTGTAGGAATGTACAGGTTACCTCAGAGGCCAAATAATATGACATGTTCTAGGAGTGGAAAACACCAGCCAGGAACCTCAGCATGTGAAACAGTTCATTGCATGTGGAGTCCTCAATACACAGTAATTCTGTGGGCAGTCAGCAGAGGTTCCAGAGAGGCAGGTGGAAAGTGAAGGAAAGTGAGCTGGCCGACCCCCATGGAACTCACAGAACTCATCACCACAGGGTCTCTGGGCAGGGTTTGAGTCCTGATCCTCTCTCCTCAGCAGCCTTGAAGGTACACCTCTGACTCCCCAGAGAGGTATCAAGAATGAGCCATCCTGGACAAGGACTGGACAGATGTGGAGCTCTGGTCTGAGCTATTTGGAAGAGGAGTTGGGATTCCTCAGAAAACCCTTATCCCAAATTAAAAGGAAATTAAATTCCTGTGGTTCAAGACATTAAGATTTCATTCCGTTCTGCATTTTGCAACATTTATTCTTGTCATCAGCAGTGAATCTGAGGGTTCTCATGATTCCAGTTTGATTTAAACCATAGTTTTCAAACAGCCATTTGTTTTCCTTCTCTCTCTCAGCACATTTCACTGACCTGACCCTAGTTCTCACCTGGATGATTGTTGACCCCTGAGGCAGTAGAAGACAGTAGCCTGGCTCTGACTGATGGTCCCAAGGTTTAAGCCCCTGGCAAGGTAAAGATAACATTTTTTTTAAAATCTAAGTTAGCTCTCAGCTCTTGAGCCCTAAGATAGGATAACCCCCTTGGCTACCTCCCCTTGAAATTGGTTCTAGATGCCAGTGCTGACCTCTGAGTTGTCAAGACCTGAAGAAATGATTTATTACCCTTTCTCACCTCTGACCAATCAGCTCCTAACAAGACCCGATGGTGTCTTGTGATTATGTCCTATATAATTTGTAACCTATGTACCATCGGTGAGTTGGGTCTTTCAGAGCAGGAGCTTGTCCATCTCTGGATTGGCTAATTCCTTTCTCTATTGCAAACTTCTGATCGTGCATGTTTGTTGTTTTGTTTGTTTTGTTTCTTTGTTTGTTTGTCTGTTTTGGGTTTTTCTTTTTTCTTTTTTTTTGGCCAGAGCAAGCAGACAGATGAACTTAATTCTTGGAGTTTGGCAACAGCTGTTCAAGCTTCCCTCCTCTTTTGATACCATAGCCTTCACTTAGACCACTATTTCACCATCTGTTCATTATGGTCACTTGGTGGATGCTTAACCTAACTAATCTCAAATGACTTGGCCACTTACACTCACTTCAAACCGTCACCCACTTAAGATCCAAGTTACTGACCTAAGAGAGCCTAGGAAGACTGAACCACCATGGCTTTCTCTTGTGGGACCCTCCCTTAAGGTGCTCTTGGGATGTTTGTGTGGCATTGTCTGCAAACTCAATGAGAAAGAAAGGTTAAGTTGAGTCACCACCCTCCACTTCAACCACACCAACACACAGCTCTAACAGACACCTTAGCATCATTCAATTGTTCCACCTTAATTCCAATAATTTTGGAAATCTCTTTCCATAAAACCCTCTGTCCTCTCACTTATGAAATTGATCTTGGCCTTCATTGTCATCTCTAGATCATTGTTCTGATGTTTGGTTGCAATTAGAATCACCTTGAGGAGCATTAAAAAAATTAATTCTCAGAACAGAGATTTTGGTTTAATCAGGCTCTGTTGGATTTGGGCATTGCTAATTTTTAAGGTTCCCCAGAAGATTCTCAATAACGATGCCACCATGTGGCTTTATTCCCTTCCCTCATTACCTCTCAACACTAGATTTCTTAGGTACCACTTTAACTAAAGTTCTTCACTCCCTTGAGCGTCTATCACTTGGGCCTGGTCCTCTCCCCTGTCTAGTTGAGTGAAGATGGGGTACACATGATAAAAGTAAAACACTCAGGACTCAGATAAGCAATACCAGGAAGCAGACATGCAGGACTGTGCTGAGAAACGCTAAAGTAAAAGTGGGAGTAGCCAGTCCAAAATCAACCTGGAGCCTGAGCTTGGTGAGAGAATGCCCAGTAATGATTTTCTGATTGATATTGTAGAAACTTAGGACTGACTTGATAGAATGTCAATGACTATGGAATCTTCCCACATAGTAAAAGTGCAGGTGTGGATGAGCCTGCCAGGTTTACTTAAGTGGGTTGGGTTGTGGGGAATAATTCCTTCCTTGACAAACCCCAGTCCCTAATAACATCTGCTCTCTCTGCTCTGGCTTTGTTTAAGTCTCCTCGGTGATCTGTCTAAAGATTCCCCTCCAGGGAATCCCTGAAACTTTCCACTGTCCTGCCATTCTCAATTTATCCTCTTACAGCAGCGGTTCTCAACCTGTGGGTCACGACCCCTTTGGGGGTCAAATGACCCTTTCACAGGGGTTGCCGGTACTCATATGTGGGCATATCTGCATGTGGGCCTGGAGACGGATAGAGGAGCGGTGGTTCCTAAGACCATCAAAAGTATGTGTTTTCCGATGGTCTTAGGCGACCCCTGTGAAAGGTTGAGAACCGCTGTCTTACAGGGACTCAGCTCCTCACAGTAGATCCTCACTGGGGAAGGGAGGGCGGCTTGCTTTTGTCTGTCGGTGTTCTCTTTCCGTCTCCCAGGAAGCATGGTCCTGTTGCACAGGACTTGAAAAGAGACAGCAGCCCATCATGTTTTCTGTATTCTTCAAAATTTTCAGGCTCTGCTATTTCAGCCTGTAGATAAATCTTTCAACCTTATCCACATCCTCAGGTATTAAAACACTATGGGCCACAAAGTTCCAAGGGCTACTTATCAGAACAATTTGGCCAAAACACACAAAGCAGAAAACAAATAGTGACCCACTCAATTACTGACTGAGGACAAAATACATGGGTATTTGATTGGGATTGAAATTGATTTGAGATGCACTAATGATGCTGAGACACATGATCACGATGGAACAGCAGAGTAGAATTGCCTGACCTGGGGTTGCATTTTACCTAAATATATGTCGCAAGATGTATCATCTCTGCCATAGTTCTCTTCTGGGATCTTCACAACCCTGCTGAAAGCAGTGCTTATCCTTGGGGGATAGGTTAGGGATTCTTGGCAAGTAGCAGTAGGGGACAGGTGACCACCACAGCCCTCCTTCACCCACATTAATCATTATTGAAATAACCAACAAAACATGAAAGACAAATATATTGCAAGAGTATAATAGAATGAAGGATAACATTTTTATACATGTCAGAAACTCGGAAGAATGCCTGTCAACCTGAGAAACAATAAGACAGCACTTGTGGACAGAGGTGGGGGTGAAGGAAAAAAAAAAAAAAAGCAAGCACTTCTGGAAGTGAACAATGCAGCTGTAAAGAAAGGAGGACTAATCCCCGGCAGACAGCATTCCCCTTCAGCTACTCTCTAACTGCAAAAGACATCCTGAGTGTAAAAATGGTCTGAAAGGCAAAGAGGAGTTTCTCTTAGGAAACTTCAGTTTCTCTTTCCTTGGGGACATTGACATAGAGACCTCACTAGAATTGTAGAAGAAACTTTAAAATTTGCTTCTGGGGTGTCATTCCCTACTTTTAAAAGGGAAATAGAGAAGCCCTCTTTATAAAGGTGGTCAACAGTCTTACAGAGTTAAACATATCAAAGGAAGATCGGCTACTCCATTATTCCAACACTATTTGAGTTATAAACAAGTAAGCTTTATTTTTGTTTTTGTTTTTGTGTTTGTTTGTTTTTTATTGGGGGATAGTGTGTGTTTTTCCAGGACCTATCAGCTCCAAGGCAGATATTTGTTTCAATCTAATTGTGGAGAGCGTGGGGATCAAACCGGCAACCTTGGTGTTATGAACACTGCTCTCTAATCAACTGAGCTAATTGGCCGTCCCTTGTTTTTGTTTTTGAAATGCATTTGCTCCTGAACAGGGGTTGATATTGTATGCCTTTCTGTAAAAATGTGGTCAAGACCCATATCCTATTTCCAACTTGAATATGTATATAAGCCAGCTTTCAGGATAATACAGATTCTTGATTATCTAGAGAGGAACGAACAGAGCCAAATGATATGTAGTGTTTGAAAGCTTTTCTACAGCTCAATAATGAAAACTCACCAATATTCTGATGTTATACTGGGTATTACTCTTTCAAAAATAAATTTATTGTTCTAAATAAAAACTAAAAAATTTTATTTTCAACAAGTTTCAAGAGAATATTGATTGGTTCTGTGAACAAGAGAAGATCAACAAGATAAAGTATAACTAATCAGAATTTTAAAAGAAACACAGCAAACAAAACAATTGAGGTAGATGCCTTCAATAGCCAGAATCATAAGAGTTTCTGAACAAAAATTTGGAAATAAAACTCTATTAGAAAAGATAAAACATATTCAAGGGACACAATCCATATAAGAGAGCTTCCTATAATAATGAAGAGAGTCAATGGAGAACAAACAATCAGTAGAGAACTGTAGAAAACATTTCTGATTTAAGCAAGACTATGGTCCCACACTGAGAACATTTACCATGTTTCAGACAATGCTAAATAGGTCCTAGTACAGTTTTTAAATTAAATCAATAAAAAATGATTCCTATACACATTCAAAAGAAAAGTTAGTAAAATAATTTACTTAGAAAACAAAGACAAAGAACAAAACTTGAGTTGGCTGCAATTCCTGCTCACTAACACTAAGCATTAGAATTAAATTGAGTAATATGTAGAAGGTTTGAAGGACACAGCTTATGAATCAAGGACTCTGTATACAGCCAATCTTTCATTTCTGTGGGCATAACATAGAAAGAAATTACGAGATAGTCAAAAGATCAAAATATTTTACCCATGTGTTTTTCCTGAATAACTACTCAAATGTCTGCTCTAGAATTCACATGATCAAAATAGATAACTCAAGAAAGGAGCTGTAAGATGTCAGCAAAATGGCAGAATAAGAAGCTCTGGATTCTTTTTCCCCTCGAGGACACAATGATTCAACAATGCACAGAACAATTTGTTCTGTTAGAAATTCAGAAACTAGCTGAAGGCCTCCTGTATTCCAGTGAGTGTAAAATTCCTACCACCTCAAAGCTGGTAGGAATATTTGAGACAACATTTCAGCATAAGCACTACCCATTGCAAAGTGCCAGACAATCAGGAGGAAACACTCAGGTCACAGCTTCCCCCTATGAATGAAAGGACCAGACCATATGTCCAACATTCTGACTTCTCTGGAGACTGCTTGAGGCACTGGCTTCTTTTCTGCCTGTTTTGGAGTGTTGATGGCACTGACATACTCTAGTCAAATACACTACAGCCCCACTTCATGCCCAGCCCACCACAAAGTGAGTGGGTGAAAAAATAACAGCAGCAGCATCAACAACAAAAAAACCTTCTAGTTTCTACCTCAAGAGGGAAGAAAGGGACAGGATGTGGAGAAATTGGAATGCTTGTACATTTTCAGTGGCAATGTAAAATGATATAGCCTTTATAAAAACAATATGGAGGTCTCTCAATAAATTAAAAATAAAATTATCATATGGTCCAGCAATTCTACTTCTGGTTATCCAAAATGATAAATGATATAAATCAGGATCTCAAAGAGATATCTGTACTCCCAAGTTCATACAGCAGTATTCACAGTAATTTATACATAGAAACAACTTAAATTTCCATCGATGCATGAATGGATAAAGAAAATATATTTTATACATACAATGGTATATTATTCAGAATTTAAAAAGAAAGAAATCTTATCATATGTGACAACATGGATGCACCTTGAGGACACTATAATAAATGAGGTAAGCCAGTCACAGAAGGACAAACACTGCATGAAACCACTTATATGATGCATATAAAATAGTCAAATTCATAGAGGAAGAGAGTAAAATGGTAGGGGCTGGGGGAAAGGGGGAGGTACTATTCAATGGATATAAAGTTTCACTTATGCAAGATGATTGAGTTCTGGGGATTTGCTGGCCAACATTGTGTTTATTGATTACATTACCATATTTTACACTTAAATTTTTGTTGCTAATAGATCTCATGTTAACTATGATTTCATGTCAAACAGTTTTAAGCAGTGATAAAACAATCCATTTTCTTGATTTTTTTTCCCTTCTTTCCTTTCTCCTTCTTTTTAAAGATGCCTCTGGTTACTTTGCATTAATTGCAGGGGAGGCAAGATGCAATGGGGGAAAACTATAGGAACCCACTTCAATATCCAGGCAAGAGATGGTCATAGTTTGGCCTAGGGTAATGACCACAAAGATGAAAAATCTTTAAGAGAAGTAAAGTCAACAGGACTTGGTGATGAATAAATAGTGTAGGAAGGAAGTTATGAAAGATGATTCCATAATTTATGTCTGCATTCCTGGATGGCTAGAGCTAGCATTTCCTAGGACCCTGGAAGAGGGCCTGCTTTGCAGGACAGGTCATGAGTTAGGCTTTGGACATGTTGATTTTGGGTTGCCATTGATATCCCAAAAGTAGATGCTGAAAGAGCTGGATACATAGTTCTGAAATTCAGATGGCCATAGGTAGAAAATATTTGGAGGTCATGCACAAATAATTTATTTGAAACTATAGATATTGGTAAGATTACATAGGGAGAGAGTCAAGAGTGAGAAGGGAGATGACAGGGAGTAATATCAGCAAAATTGTGGAATAAAAATTGCTAGTGTTCACCACCCAATCCCTGCGCCCCCAAAAAATCTGTGTAAGAAAATATCTTCACAAGAGCCAAGGATTCCAGGTGAGGGTGGAGCACCCATTCTATCTGGGTGACCCAGGCTTCTGGCCGTGCTCGTTAGCAGGACAGCTACGGCAGGACCAGGACCCTGACCCACCCCAACACTAGGCTACTCCCCATAGAGTGAGAATCCAACTGACTCAAGAAGACCCAGGTTTCTCACCCACTTTTGCACTAGGCCAATCCTTGCAGACCTAACTCCCAGGCCAGCTCCCATGGCCCCAGGTTATTGGCTGACTCTTATGGCCCCAAAATCCAGGCTTTGCCCTACTGCCAGGCTGAATCTCATGGCCCCAGACTCTAGACCAGTTTATATGAAACCAAGCTCCTGACCCATCCTAGTATGGGACCAATTCCCATGGACCCAGACACTGGGTCTACCCCAGTGGTCCTTGAGAGCTGGTTGGCCCCTGTGGATACAGAATACAGCTCCTCTACTGGGTCCCAGGCCTATCACTACAAACTCAAACTCTAGGACCACCACAGTAACTCCAGCAGCAAGCCTATCCACAGATGCCACCAGACAACACACACAGATTCTCTTGATAGGGTTGACTGATGAAGGACTTTGCCTGCCTAAACCAGTCTGTAAAGACTGGAAGGGATGTTTACTTTCTCAAATACAAAGGTAACATTACAAGGCTGCAAGGATCATGGATAATCAAGGAAATATCACACCCCCAATGGAAACTAATAAAACTCCTAAAGGCAAAGAATTCAGAATAATCCTCTTTAAGAAATTCAGTGAACTACCAGAAAACACACATAGACAATTAAATGAAATTAGAATAACAATGCATGAGCAAAATGTGAAGTTTGATAAAGAAATAGAAACCACTTTAAAAACAGAAGTTTTGGAGTTGAAAAAGATGACAAGTAAATTGAAAAATTCAATAGAGAACTCCAACAACAGGCTTGATTAAACAGAAGGAAAATTTAGTGAACTATAAGATATTTTAAAATCCTGTAGTCAGAGGAACAAAAAGATAAAACAATTTTAAAAAGTAAAGAAAACGTATGCCAACTATGGGATATCATTAAAAGAAACAATCTATGCATTATTGCAGTCCCAGGAGGAGAGGAGAGGGAGTAAGAAGCAGAAAGTTTATTTAAAAAAATATTGACTGAGGGCCGGTCGAGTGGCGTGTTGGTTAAGAGCTGGCTTGGGATGCCAGAGGGCCCCGGTTCAGATCCCACATATGAGGGCCAGTGACACTGCCCTCTACAGCTAAGATGCTGAACAACAGCTCAACCTGGAGCTGGGCTGCAATGAGTCGCCTGCGACAGCAGGTGGGTTTCCATGGGCTACCATGTGTAGCCAGCAGCCAGCGTGAGCGGCCAGCAGCTGCTGTGAGTGGCCGTCCAGAAGCCAGCAACTGATCTGCCTCACCCGGGAAGAGCCCAATGATGGTGCCAATTTGGGCCAGTGAAGCAACATCCTCCACAACTAGACTGAAGAACAAAAGGATAGCAACTTTTCTGTTCCACTTCCCCCAATTCCTCAATAAAAATCTTTAAAAAAAATTAAAAAATAATGACTGAGAATTCCCCAAATCTGGGAAAAGAATTAGAAACCTAAATTCAGGAAGCTAATAGGTCACCTTACAATGTCAACCCAAAATGATCTTCTCCAAGACACATAATAAAACTGTAATATGGTGATATGTTAATCACTTAATTTTAGTATAAAGATATAAAGATCAAAAGTACTAAAAAATAACTATAACTGCAATAAAGTTTTAATAGATACACAGGATGAAAAGAGTAAAATTATGACATTAAAAACATAAAACAGGGTAGTGGAAGTAAAAGGATAATTTTTTTGTATGTGATCGAAGTTGTCATGAGTGAAAAACATACTGTTATATCTATAAGATGTATTAAGTAAGCCTCAAGTAACCACAAAGCAAATCCTATAGTAAATACAAACAAGATAAAGAAAATAGAAATGGAGAGATATTGGTCAAAGGCTATAAATTTCTAGTTAGAAGATGAATAAGTTCTGGGGATCCAGTGTACAGCATGGTTACTAAATTTAACAATGCTATATTATGTACTTGAAAGCTGCTAAGAAAAAAGGGAGTAACTATGTGATGGGAGAAGGTGTTAACTACCCTTATTTTGGTAATCACTTTGTAATATATATGTGCATCAAATGAGAAAAAGAGTGAGAAGAGAAGACAGGTTAGGACTGATCCCTGAGAAGTTACAACATCTAAAGGTGGTAGCAAAATGTGCCAAAGAATGCTAAGGACTAGCTGGGAAGAAATTTAAAAAAACAACAACAATTGTTATCATAGAATCCAAGAGCTGTTTCAATCGGGAGTGAATTAGAGTGTTGAATGCTGCCAAGTGGTCAAGAGAGATGAGACCTAAAAAGTTCCTATTAAAATGAGATTCTGTATTAAGAACCAACCTCATAGAGGCAATCATCAAACTACAGAGTGTTGCTACCACAGCGTGCCTGGTGTACACTTTTAGTGAAGGCAATTATAGAACCAAAGCCATATCTAGTCAAGATTCAAAGCAAGGGGCATTTTTTAAATGGTAATTTTTTTATATTATTATGTTTTTTTGCAGTTTCAAAGTGTTTTTATGATGTATGTTGTCACATTTGATACTCACAATAAGCCCCAAATTTCCCCTGTATATGATTTGTACTTTATAAATTATTAAACTGTGGCCCAGAAATGTTAAGGGATGTACTTAATGTCACATAGCTCATAGATCCCAGGACAAGGTTTAACATCCAACATCCCAATTCTAACTTCAGTTGAGAAGGAAAAGAGAGTGCTGCCCCAGGCTACCAGATTTACATAGTGAAGAAAAATCATTGAAAAGAAAAATAAAACAATGCCACTCATGCTTATATCTACAGGTTTTCTGGCTTGGAAGACTGAGCTCAAGGTCATGCAAGGTGATTTTGTAGATTCTAGAAATGCCTTCTGCTCCAAAGAAAGTCTTTTCTATTAACCAATCAACACTTGTCATTGCTTTACCAAGAGCCATCTGAGTCTACAGAGAGTCTTGTTTTATTCTGCTTAGCCAGATCTCTTCTAAAGATCAGTGCTCAATTCTGAGCATTACATTTTAACAACAACATGGATGAACTGGTAGGGTCTTTCACATGAGGTGGAGGGAGTGGAACTAGAACCTGAGCACGGTAAACTCTGGTGCCCTTCTGAGGGCTTTGTGACTTAGTAAAAGAGATAGGAAAAATGTTATTTATAGAGGAAGAGAAGATAATCCAGAGGTATCATCATTGTTTTTTCCAATATCTGAAGGATATAATATTATAGAAGGATGCTCTATTTCTCATGAGTAGATGCTGATAAAGATGGATAGATGATAGGTAGGTAGGTAGATAGATATATAGATAGATAGATAGATGATAGATAGATTCACTGAGGTGTCAAAAAATATACACATTTTAAGAGGTGTTATCTATGTATTACTTGTCAAAATTGAACTGAATTACGGTAGCAGTGTAGAATGTATAGTATAACATTTGCTCAAAAGATAGTGTTAATCAAATGAGTGATAGCATCATTCATTGTATTACGATTTTAATATAGTTTTTTCCTTTCTTAAAATGTGTATACATTTTTTGACACTGTGTGTGTGTGTGTGTATGTATATGTATGTATATCTCAAAGATACATATTAAAGATAGACAGATCCAAAGATATATATGTCAAAGATAGATGAATGGATGGATAAATGATTGATAGATGATAGATAGATAGATAGATAGATAGATACATACATACATACATACATACATACATACATACATACATACATAAATAGATAGATATACAGGTAAAAGCACAAAACTTTCTCCATGAGAGCTATGCTGGATGACTTTGGCCATATTCCTCCCATCAGTAGAAGAGATGAAGGAAGAACTAAATGCACATATTTATCACCCGCTCTGACCACGGTCAACAGAGACTATTCATCCCAGACACTTGGCCAGAGCAGCAGACTAAGATTAGTAGAATAGAAGTATTAAGAAGTGATGACAGTCCTGAAATCTGAAACAAACCATCAGCCCAAACATAAAGGAAGCACTAGCTGGAAAACAGAGTATGATAAAAGGAAAAGGAATATATGAGAATAAAACCTAGGGATCTAATAAAGAAAAGGATTCTAGAGGGTAAAACAGACAGTTCTTTAAACACTCAACTAATATATATTGAGTGAGTAACTATTACAAACATGGCTACCATATATAGTAAATGTGTTAAGTGCTATATATGTAATCTCATTTATTCTTCATAACAATCTTAGAAAAGTAGCTATTTCGAATTCCATTTTACAGATTAGGAAACTGAGGCTGATATTTATCACACAACTGCTGAGTGACTGAGTCAGGATTCAAACTCAGGTATTACATATTTTGAACACTGGTGCTGTGTCTTCTACTGAGAAAGCAAATGGGAATATAATAGTGAACAGGATTCAATCCTTAGCAGGCCTATAGCCTAGAAATAATAGGAAAATAAGTGAACAATTAAATACAGTATGACCAGAATAATTAATTAGTGGCTGAGGAATATTTTTCATGGCTGCAAGATTTCCTAACTGCACATTTCTTATAGGACCTTTCTCTGAAGTGTAAGAGTCTTAAGAGAAGACCAATTGGCAAAGAAACATGAGGTTTATTGATTAGGAATATCAGTTATGAGGTTATACAGACCTGGATTTAAATTCTGACTCCTCCGTTCAGTGCTACAAGAGAATTTTCCATGTGCCTCATGTTTTTGCACGTCCTGGGAATATCAGTATTTGTGTCAGTTTCCAAACCCTAATTCCCACCAGGCTATACAAATAAGGCAAAATGACCTGTGCACACTCATTGGGAGCCTTTCTTATAGACTCTCTTTCCAAGGATGTTTGTATAGCAAACAGCCTTAAAAGATAGAGATAGTGCCTCCCTTTAAAGAAAGGTCATGCATGTTTACCATTTAGCATAATATAGATAATGTCTCCCTTTAGAGCAAAACAGCAGGCATGCTTACCGCCCATGCGAAAAGGTGTTTTCTAAGCTCAGGGCTCCTTTCACTTAACAGCCCAAAGAGTGTGCACAGATCACCTTGCCTTATTTGTATGGCCTGGTAGGAATTGGCGTTTGGAAACTGACACAAATACTGATATTCTGTCTATTGATATTGCTGTAAATAATAAACTTTTTTTCATCCCTAACCCAGGAGTCTCATGTCTTCTACTCATGTCCAACTGAGAAAAGTTAACTTATTAGCTTGCAGATAGAGTACAATCTCAGACCCTAGTAGTCATTACTAGCCAGGGAATTTGAGGCAAATAATTTAACCTCTCTAAGTTTCAGTCTTTTTATCCATAAAATGGGAGACAGTATGTGTCTCAATATGATGAAGCGTAAATGGAGCAACCTATGTATAGCTCATTACCCAGTGTATGTATGGCGTATTATGTCATCATTAGCTAATACCTATGTGGGAGGACTAGACTGGAATGGAAAATGCTGGGTAACTAAGATAAACTCAGACTTTTGCTGATGCTATAGACAGGATTGCTTTTCTGATATCATAGATTTAAATAAATTTTAAGTAAAGTTTCAGCTCCAATCGACCACTGTTGTTTGCTTGGATTGCTATGATGACAAAGATTCTAAAACTACATCTGTGCTGATTAGGAGAGACTGCTCGATAGGCTAGTGCTTTCTGCAATGGGTTTTAATTAGGAGAGAATTAGCACACATTCTGCATATGTGCCTCTTGGGACAAGATGTTATTTTACATCTTCCATTTCTGTATTTGATTCTGTACCACAACCTTTCATCTTTGGGGAAAAAAATGGAATACAAATAATCCTGGTGGAAAAAACAATAATTTAATCACCTCATTCAATTCCCTAGGGGTATATTTGCAATTAGTTATCTTAAAATTTTTATCAGGATGGTGCAGTACTTACAATTAGACATGCTTTGGGTACTTTATGAACATTGGTTTATAGTTGTGCTGGTGCTAACAATTGCAAATGCATCTCTAGTCACAAAGCATCTCATGTTGGGTATTCCTGGGGCACAAATTCACTTGGAAATCTACACCCACTCTACCCTGAGAGCTGAATAATAGCATATCTAGAAATAGCACATTGTCCTCCCTGTCCCAGAGAGAGCTCCCCTACTATGGGCAGTAACCCTGTCTACTGATCAAGGTGCCTTCTTCTTTCTGGCTGTGGTAGGAGGCACATGACCCTGTGCCTAGGGATAGGTTTGTTATAACCAGACCAACTGCCTCAACAGTGCCAAGCCAGACAATGATCTGTAAATACTCTCCAAGACATCAGCCCTGTGCCTCTGCCTTTTTTAAAAGCACAGGTGCAGGGTCTTCTCCTTCTGTGGATGGAGGAAAATTTGGCAATATGTATCCTAACAGTGTTCATTCATTCAGACCTGATAATTCTAGGAATTGATCCTGGGAAAATAATTGCATATGTGCAGATAGAATTATGGGCAAGGTTATTCATTATGGTATGTTTAACTTTCTTTCAAAACTTAAATTTCTTGCAAATGAAGATAGAATAAATAAATTATGAGAACCCATAATGACATAAAAGTCATTAAATTGGTATATTTGAATAAATTTAGTGACAGAAAATTCTTCTAAAGCAATAATAATTGAGGAAAATAGGTATATACCTAATTATAAAAAAATAAATAAACCTTTAAGTATAAAAATATAAAATACCCATACATATGATGCATGTAGGGAGAAATAGTTAACTTTTTTACACTTTAGGTGTGGAAAATGTCCAGCCTGTAGAGTAGCTCTGTGGGCTGGACTCTATTTTAGAAGAACTAAATCCTACCCTCAGAAATAAAAGTATACAACCTAAAATGGATTGTTTCATGCGCCCTGACTTCTTACAATGTCTTCTAGAAATAGCGTATTGATTTCCCTGTCCCAGATAAAACTTCCCCACTATGGGCAGTCTGGATAGGGTTCTTCTTCCTGATCACAGTGGCAAGCACATGACACAGTCTAAGCCAGCTAGAAACTCTCTGAGATTTACTTTGTGGAAACAAGAATGAAATATATTAACATGGCCCTAACCCTTACAACAGTGGCCTGAAGAAAAAGACTGTTATTTTTTGCTACCAAAAATCCTGTTGCTACTCCATCCTCATTTTGCTATACCTAATTCTTCAGCTGTTCTTTTAATTCTTCACCTACAATTTAACCTTCTGATAAGTGTGTTTTTGTTACAGTTGATCAGAGTTGGCTTTTGTGTCTTATAACTGAAGAGTCATGAATTAATATAAAAAAAATCATGTGTTAATGATGTTGCTGGAATTTTAGATCCAAGATCAGTGATGTTCCTGGGCACACCTGTATGCGACCTCCCTTACTACTAGGTCTATAAGTCTTGCCTTCATTCCTTGTTGCAAGTTGCCAGACCTGGAATGCTTGTGGAACTTAGCTTCAATTCTGCTCTTTTTTCAGCAATCACATTGCTCAGAGGGGAGATCATTGCCTAGTGAATTGCCAGAAGACCCCAATCTGTACAGCCCCATGTTTAGCAGCCTTCCAGGTGTCTCTGCAAGGATAACCTACAGTGGGTGGCATTGTCATCCAAAAGGAAGACAATGATGTTTCTGGAATTCATATTTTAATTTCAGAGTAAGAATAATTTGATGCTCATGTAAGATAAATTTATTTTTTCCCCCTAGTGACAATTATTGCTCCAATGGTTGACATTTTCTATTCAGATGGCTTAAATTCAGTGCTATTACAGTGTCTAAATAACTGTGACATGTCTAAGCTTGATTTTTTTTTCTTTTGAAAAAGTTTGGAACAATAGGCCTTAAAATATATAAAAGCACACTGAAACAAAAATGAAATACAAAAGGATCCTACCAAATGAGGTTGTTATGAGTTAACTTTAAATATTCCTCAAATGCCTTTATCAGGAATGTTTTCCCTCTTAGTCTTCTCATCCAGTCCCATTTTAAAGTTCAGCTAAAAATTCAACCCTTCTGAAAATCTGACTAAGCATAATGTAAACAAACAAACAAACAAAATAATCAATTTTGTATTTGATAGATAAAACCAGGCTAGATATTTGCTCAATCTCTTACAAACTGTTTGATTTTTAACAAGTTGTGCAACTTTTCTGAGAATCAGTTTCTCACATATCTGTCCAGCTAGTTATATATATATATATATACATATATATATATACATATATATATATGTATATATATATAGCTATGTACTTATATGTTATATATATATATATATATAGCTATGTACTTATATGCATAGATACAGCTATATATTATATATAGATATAATATATAAGTATATATATATAACTATTATAATCTATCTATATCTATATCTATCTATCTATATATATTACATTTTTGTGAAGATTAAATAAAGTAATGTGTATAAAGTGCCTGGTATATGGGAAGGGATGCAAATATTCTGTCCATAATGACAACCCTCTGTCCAATAGGGTCACCACAATGGACAGGATACTTACCACAGCCTGTTTAAGCCAGATGCAGACATGGAACAGTGATCACTGGGAGGACTTGTGTGTATAGAGCAGGGAAACAAGGTAAGGAGAAAGGTATAACTCAGGTTACAGCCAAGATACATTCAAGAATGATAGAATATCACAGGCCACATGATATGAATCGCGTTGGTAGAACCAATGAACAAAAATGGTAAACTACTGACTTTGGAGTCCTGCACATATAAGTACTCCATTAATGAGTGCTTCATTTTTATTTTTTTTGAGGCACTATGTTTATTGTTTTACTTGCATCATCTCATTTGTTCTTCATAGTAATCCTATGTAGTAGATATTGATCCATTTTTCAGATGAGAGAACTGAGGCTCAGAATCATTGAATCTGGTCAAAGTCTTAGAGTTTGGAAGTAGCTGAATCGTTATGAGAAATTAGTTTCCTGATTTCAGCACCTGGCTGTAAAATACAGAGAGCAAAGTGTGAGTGTGGAATCCATCACAGAACTCCCTGATATCTAAACTTTCAGACAAAGAAGAGTTATCCTCTAGAGCCAGAGAGATTTGGGGGGCTCTCAAGATGTGAAGACAACAGCCCAGGGGACCTTGAGGCATGCAGTTCTCTCACCAGTTCTCTCAGTATTTCAAATAGCATGGCCTGAGCTAAAACCTACAGCTAGCTGTCTATGTTTCCACCTACATATGGATAACTAGGGCATAAAGTTAATCACCTGGGTCTCAGAAGCACCCAAAGTACTCTTATTTAAATATTGAAATAATCGAGGCAAAAATATTTTGTCATTTTTCTTTCTTTTTCTGATTTCCTCCACTCAGCACAATACCCTCTAGATCTGTCCATGTTGTTGCAGATGGCAAGATTTCATTCTTTTGTATGGCTAAGTAATGAATTACTCTGATAATGATTTCCATTTGCCTCTATCTTCCCCATACACAGTGGTCTTTACTAGGACTTTTTCAGAACTTCTATACTTCCTTATGTCTTGTTAGTTTCTCACCCCCTCACACACTTCTTCCTTTGATCATGGTTAAATACAAGGCAGTTATTGCCCATGCAACTGCCACTACTCATGATGCATGGCATATTAGCTTGTTTATGGGCCAACAAAAAAATCCTTGCAGTTGGCAGAGTCAAATTATTTGTCAAAATCACTGAATATCAATGCAATATTAAGATAAATGTCATGATATGCAAAATGGAAATTCCTCTTAGCAATATTAGCTGGCTCACCTTGTCCACAATTTGATTTATTGTGCAGATTGATGGTACAACTTTCTCTGCATATTCTGATTGCACAGTGAGTGAAATGCAGACAAGGGTGAAATATAAGTAATGCAAAGGGCATTGCATCATCAATGGGAAATGAGATTGGGGAGAATATTTTACAGGGGTTTATTCAATCATGTGTATCGTCATTATCCTCTCAGCAAGTTATTAGGTATCTCTTATATTAACAGTATTAAGCAGTGTTTCTTGAAACTCTGTAGAGGTAAGAAACAAACTATTCTGATTGCAAAGAAGAATATAATCTGGGTAAACACAAGCTATATACAAGTTGAGACCATTAAATTTCTATAGATTTGAGTATATTAGTCAACAATAAGTCTTGGAGGTCAGAGGGAAGAAATTAGCAACAGTTTGAATAAATGAATGAATCAGGAAAACAACAAATCTGGAGAAAACATAACAAAAAAGCATACAAACCAAGACATTAGAAAGAAGGGAAGCCCACAGAAGTGTGGCCAACAGTCAGCACATTGCTTTTCCAATCAGGATATTTGCTTAATTTTTTTTTAATTGAGGTAAAATTCATATAACATAAAATTAACCATTTTTAAGTATACAATTCAGTGGGATTTAGTACATTCACAGTGTTATACAACTTTTACCTCCATCAAATTCCAAAACATTTTCATCACTGTGAAGTAGACCCTGTACAAACTAAACAGCTCCCGTCCACAGCCCTCATCCCTAGGCAACCACTAATCTGCTTTTTAGGAGAAGATAGCACCATCCAGAGCATTACTTCCTACACAGGACTAGCAGACCATCAAAAATTATTGTGAATCATAAGAAACAGGACCAGAAGTTAAAAACCAACAATAGAATTGACACATGGGTGTTCTAGATAAAAGATACCAGACAGAGAATTGAACATAATTGTAAGTAAATATTCAAGAAGTTGGATGACAAGATGGAGAATTTTACTAGAGAACTAGAACCTATTTCAATAGAATCAAATGGAATTTCTAGAATTGAAGGATACAATTATTGAAACTAAGAACTTAATAGATTCATTTGAAACAGATTGAACACAGCCAAAAATACAATTAGTAAACTGGAAGATAGGTCAGTAGAAAATTCTCAGACTGAATCAGAAAAATATGGAAAAATTCAGAAAATGGCATAAAAGACTTATAGGAAAAGTGATACTATCTAACATAAATGTAATTGGAGTCCTAAAATAAAAAAACAGAGAAATGGGAAGAAGCAATGTTTGAAGAGATAATGACCAAGAATTTCCCCAAATAGAAACATATAAAACCATAGATTGAAGAATCACTACAAACCCTAAGCAGGATAAACATCAAGAAAATCATATCTGAGCATACCATATAGCAAAGGTGCTGAAAACCAAAGAAAAAAGAACAATCTTACAATGAGACAAGTATCAAAAAGATATTGGCACTCCCATGTTCATTGCAGCATTATTCACAATAGCCAAAATATGGAAACAACCTAAGCGTCCATTAATGAATGAATGGATAAAGAAGGTATATTCAGCCAAGAGAAAGAAGGAAATGCTGACATTTATGACAACATGGGTGGAAGTGGAGGGCATAATGCTAAGTGAAATAAGCCAGAAAGAGAAAGATAAATACTGCATGGTATCATTTATATGTGGCATCTCTAATTAAAGAAAAAAAAAACAAAAAAAAACCCTTAAATTTATAGAAAAAGCATACAAATGCTGTTGCCAAGGGATAGGGGATGGGGCAAATAGGAGAGGTTGGTAAAATGGTGCAAACCTTCTGCTATAAGATGAATAAGGCCTGAGGATCTAATGTATAATATGGTGAACATACTTGATAACATTATATTGTATAACTGAAATTTGTTAAGAGAGTAGGGCTTAAATGTTCTCACACATCACAAAAAAGAGAGTATGTGATGTGACAGATGTGATAATTAACTATATGGGGGAAATTCTTTTACAATATATACTTAATCATCATGATGTACACATTAAATATCTTATAACTTTATTTGTCAAGATAACTTAATAAAGCTAGGGGGAAAAAAAGAAGCCAGAGGAAAGAATACACAATATCTTCAAATGAGCAACAATAAGACTGACAGCTAATTTCTGAATAATGGAAGTGAGAAAAAAATAAGTAACATCGTTATAAAATTGGAGTTCTACAATCCAGCAAAAATTCCCTTAGAGGAGATATGAAACCTTTTGGAATTGCTGTGTGGATACGATTTCTCCTTTGTTGCAATTCTGAATCTTGGCCTTACACTTCATTCTAGGTCAAGACTCTCCTTTTCCTTATTCTTCCATTGGGCCTCATTATCTTGGAGCCATTATACCCTAAAAGAAGAAAGCTAGAACTAAATTTGATGAGAACAAAACACATTTTTCTTCTTAAGGGACAACCTTTGAGTTTGTTGATTCTGTAATAAATATTTTAACCATGTGTACATTCTTATTCCAAATAGCTGTTTCTTTGTGTCTGAAAAGAAACAAGAACTTTGTTGAAAATTTTCTCTTAAAAAAAAAAAAAAGATCAGGTAAAAAGAAGTCATGCAATATAGGCTTGATAGAGCAGCTAAACAGAAAACTTGGACAGCCAAGGACTAACACATTAATTTCATGAAATCAAAGCAGCAGTGAAGCTAAGTCTAAATATCCTACATTTATAACTATAAATAACTTCATTTTACAGATGATTAAATAGAAGCTCAGAGAATTCAAACAATTTGTTCAAGGTCATTCAGCTATTTAGTGGCAGACTCACAAACCGAACCCAAATTTTCTATACATTTTCTAGTGCATCACCCAGAGACTCTCAGGTAGTGTAATTTGTGTTGCTGAATGCCCTGGACCCCAACCATCTTCTCCAGAGAACTTGCAGTACGACATAGATGTATGTGAGTCCCTACAGGGTGTCTACTAAAGCCTACAAGATATAATATGCTGCTATTAAATCCCAGTAATACCAGACCATTTATTTCCCTGAATTAGTTAGCTTTCAGCTCTTGAGTGTGGCCTGAAGAGATGTGACATAAGGCAGATTACTTTTCTTTTATTAGTCTCAGATGTACAATACAAAACAATGTAATAGTTAGACATTTACACCCCTCACAAAGTGATAACCCCTTTTCCCCAATCTACTACCTCTCTGACATCGTATATAGCTGTTACAATTGCACTGACTCTATTCCTTATTTTATACTCCACATCCTATGACTATATATGTATGTATATGTATATATATATATATACAATTATAGTTGACATTCAAGGCAGGTAACTTTTGATGCAGAGGAAATGGTGTGATGTAAAGAGTTAAATGCTGGAACCTGGTATGAGATGAGGCAGGTGTTTGCACATGAAGGCCACGTATGAAGTTGCTGGGAAAGGGGCGTTATGATATCTATGGGAAATTAAAGGACCTGAAACTTAATTCTAAGGAACTTCCATGTACTTGATACAACTTTTCAAGTTTCAGTCCTCCCCAGGTAGCTTCTTATGTCACTTGATCTAATTCCATTAGAACTCATCACAGGGCCCTAGCATGACACTGCTGGTGAGAGAAACTTTATTTCAAAATGATGTTTGAGATTCTTTCTGCTGCCTGCCTTCCTGGAACCCATATATTATCATGCCATAAACACATCCCATGATTTTCTAGGCAAGACAATAACATTTGTTATAGTCAACCATGCCAGTGGTCAGCAAGAAGGTTAATGCTGAGGGTGAGCAGAATCTCTCCATGGGCAGTCGCTTGAGAGCATCATGATATTCATGTTCATAAGATAAGGTGCTTAGACCCGAGTGAGCTCCCAATGACTGATGGCTTTGCCAATATTACTATTGTTAAAAAAAAAAGAAGGTGCTTAGAGCTAGAGGAGGATCTACTGTCATATAGCCTCTACTCCCTCACTTTCAAAAGAAGATTTCTGAAGACCAGATACATGATAAACAATATGTTTGTGTCAGAGGGAGGACCTGAACCCAGAGCTCCTGACCCTTAGTTGAAGGTTCTTTCTGTACTACCAGTTTAGTGATTCCCAGGTGTGGTACAAGGATGAGGGTCCCCTAAACCTTTATAGGAAGTCTGTAAGGTCAGAATATTTTTATAATAGCACTAAGGAGTGATTTGCCTTTTACACTCTCCTTCTCGCCCAAGCATATAATGAAACTTTCCAAAGTCTACATGTCATATGATGACATTGTCATGCTTTAGTAATTTTGTGAATTAAAATTTTTTCCAGTTTAATTTAAAATATGTCCAATATCAACAGATAAAATCTTTAGGCTCCTCAATAATTATTGAGTGTCAAGAATACTGGAACCAACACATTTGAGAAAGAGTTGTAGTTGAACAAATATTATTAAGTTGCTATTATGACTAAGACACAGTGCTGAGACCTTTCTTTGCCCTTAGATCAAAAGGTTCTATCCTACTAACATTGGTGTAAACTGTTCATAAGAGAAAAAAGTCATATATGTTTGTAATCAGTGACAGATTTATGGAAGAAGAAGGTCAAGAGGTGGGTTTGCAAAGATGAGAATTTCAACAGATAATAACCTGGAGGCTGAATGTTTTTGGTTGAGAGAAAAACACAATCAGATGCCCAGAGGCAGCAGATCATGGAGCATTTTCTGATAACTGTCAACCATCTTAGGCAAGAGTGTTATGTGCATGCAGAGAAGTAGTACATGGGAAAACCAAGAATGTGAGATGAGATTAGAGTATGAGGAGGCGTATGTGCCAGACAGAAATATATGGACTTAATTTTAATGATCATGATAGTTCATGTACAGATGAAAGAAAAAAATATAAAATCCACACTATAGAAGAAGAAATTATTAGCAAGTAGAAATTATTAACAAAGCAGCAAATCCTGAAAGCCTCCTTCAGTTATAGTACTAATTAAGGGTAAAGATTGTTAAAGGAATATACAAAAAGTCAAAGGGAACTGTATTGGAGAGAGAAATACACCCAGGGGCCGGCTGAGTGGCTCAGTTGGTTAAGAGTTGGCTTCGGAGCACGAGCTCTAGCAGCAGGGCCGCCGGTTCGGTTCCCAAATGGGCCAGTGATACTGAGCCCTCTATAGCTAAGATGGTGAACAATAGCTCGACCTGGAGCTGGGCTGCCATGAGTGGCCAGCAATAGCATAGGCTGCAATGGGGCTGCAGTGGGCTGTCGTGAGCTACAGTGAATGGCAGGCAGCCAGCATGAGTGGTAGGCAGCCCGCGAGAACTGCCATGAGCTGCTGTGAGTGGCCGTCCAATGGCCGGCGACCAACTGCCTCAGCTGGGAAGCGTGCAATGATCATAATACCAACATGGGCCAGTGAAGCGGCATCTTCCACAACTAGACTGAAGAACCAAAAGACAGCAACTTGTCTGTTCCCCTTCCCTGATTCCCCAGCGCTGTTCCCCTTTCCCAATTCCCCAATAAAAATATCTTTAAAAAAAAAAGAGAAATACATCCAAAACTAGAGACAAAATTCATCCCTGACCTTGACCAGCTGTCAGAACCTAAAGCACGTATGTTTGCCTCACTGAATATCAGTAGGCCCACAAGTCATCTGACCATAATGCCCACCAACTTCCCAAAGTTGCTTTGAAAATAACATGAGTAAATGAATAGCAGTCAATGTTTGAAGATTATAAGATGCTTTATGAAGTTACAGAACGTTTAGCCACCACAGTCTGTTGTCAATCTCAGCAGAAGGCACTGAAACAACTCAAAATGATGGGAGACCAATAGGTGTAAACATGCACAGCCCTGTGAAAACCATGAGGCCCTTTTTGCTTTTCCAGGGAAGAGAAAAGGGACAACCTTGCTGAATATCATGCCTTTCTTGGAAAACTCGTGGTGATAATAATGATAATAATAATAATAATAATAATAATAATAATAATAATAATAGTAACCTTTCTGGATTCTATATTGAGATTTGTAGCAGAATGAGTACTTTGGCCCTTTAAGAAATCTTTCCCTCTAATTTTAACTTATTTAATTGGGTGCTCTTAATAGGTGATACATATGTATGTTAAAGATTTAGACAAGCACACTAAAAGAGTAGTTAGAAATATCCTTAAATTGAGAATACGTATATCTAATTGCATAAAGAAGTTACGCTTCAGCAGAGTGAAGTTCAATAGGAAGCTTCCTCTTGGGTGAAAGAAAAGGTAACAATATCAGAGGGAAGGATGGGAAATGTAAGTGGAAGTGTAGATTATGGTCCTTTGATCCCTTCCATCACCTTCCCAGGCCTTTACAAGATGACTACTTCCTGCCTTTTTCTCTTAGGGATTATGTTATGTGGAATTAGGAAAGAAGTTAGCTGGTCATATTCAAGGTGTTCTCATGCTAGCCAAAAGAATCTTTAAGAAACAAAAAGTTTTCTAGAGAATGGCAGCATTACAGTCAGCAAATGTCCCATTCTGAGCTTCTTAAAGCCTCTCTCAGCAGTGACTATACCAGGCCAACTGTGGTCCAGCCGGGTCCAGCATTCTCCTTGCTAGAACCTGTGGGCTAGTCCTGGCAAACACCTCTACTCACCCACCATCTTTTCCCAAATGCATCCACAAATATTGAAAATCACAGTCATATCTTTTGAACATTTAGTTATCACCTAACTATTTTGATAAATCTTCCATGGTCAAATATGGACCAAGAGGTTGCAACTGGTAGCAGGTGAATTCACCTCTGGCATTCTAGATGTAGCTAGAAACTCAGTGGGATTTTCATGCCCCTGACAAGGTGTAATAATCACTAGTGATGTTTGCCAAGTATTCCCAATTCTTCTTCTTTGCACATGATAAGATTGTACATTCCAGGTCCTTAAGCAAGGCCATAAAATGTGAGAAGAAGAAACATGGATCAGTTCTGGGCAGAAGCTGTAATCGCAAGTGCGTGATCTGGCACAGCAGTTTTTCTGTCTGCAATGGTGACCACGCCATTCCAGACAGCGGCAGCTCCATCAGCCTGATCCTTGACTAAGGGTGACCCAGAGCATAACCTCCAGCTGACACATAGTGGCCATTAGTTTGGGGGAGAAATAAACCAATTTGACACTGAGATTTAGGGGCTATTTGTTACCACAGCTAACCTAGCTATCCTGTCAGGCTGGTAGGGGCAGAGGTGAGACAGAGACAGGAGGCAAAGGCAATTATGGAGAAACAGAAGAGGAATGGTTAAGGTCAAGTGGAAGAATAACACAGGATTTGTTTTAACTTCTCTACCACTTCCTAGCTGAGTGATCTTGGGAATGTTACTTAACATCTCTGAGCCTCAGTTTCCTCATCAGTTGCTTTGAGAAATAAATTAACGTATGTAAAATGCTTAGCCTGGTATCAATCACACTATAGTTATTCATTACATTTAACTCAATCCCCTATCCCCCTTTGCCGCCCCAACACACACACACACACACACACACACACACACACCCATACAAATACCCAAGATCACACCATATAGAAAACTGAACCTTCTTTTATTGTTCATAATCAGCCATGGCTGCAACTCTCCTTCTGACCATAGGCAAGGAAACATCTCTGGAGCAAGGAGTTTCCTCTGTAGTTCTTAATGCCCTAGTGCCAAGGTTCCTAGATAGATATTCAGTTGTGTACACTGTATAAGCCAAGTCATTATGGGCCCAAGAAGCAGATGAATTATACAGCACAGTGTTACCACTAAATCAACACCACATAAGAGGCAATCCGCGACAGGCAATCACTCTCCTTGGGCCAGGTTAGAATACAAATGAAAAGCAGGGAGGCAGGTCAAAGAGGATTGAAGGCTACTGAGAAAGTCACTGAAAATAGCTGACTCCTGGCTCGCAGAGTGCTCAGATCAGTTGCAATTCCTTATGTGACTTTGAGCTGGAGAGGAAGCATTAAATCTGAAGGTAACTTAAACGTACACAGGGCACCACCCTGCCAGAGCAAATCAAGGATATTAAAGGCTTTCACAGTGTAAGGTCTTGGGGGAAAAAAAAGAAAAAGAAACTACCAGCTAGCAGTTTTCAAGGTAAGCAAAACTGAGCTGAGTTGTTTGATAATAAAGGAAAACACATAAGAATGCCCTAACTAGGGCATCCCTGGCCAGATGATTGGACCACAACCAAGGTAAGCATCCCTGAAGGTTCGTAATTGTCTTCCCTTTGGTTTATAGAATGACTTATGAGTTGCTTTTTTTCTTTCTAGGTATATATTTTATGAGTGGTAACTTGTAATATGTCTGCTTTAAGTGCTGACAAGCCTATTGTCACTTCTAGGACCAGTCTTGTATGTAGATCGACAGACATGTTATAATTTATAGGGTTGTGTGAAACCCTACTAGTTCAAAACACACAATTTATCTTTTACCAACTAGCCTGATGTTGGTTTATGAAACTCTTTGGGTGAAATAACCTTCTCTTCACCCTTTGCAGGAATAATACATTAAACAAAGTCAGTGCTTTGGTGGCGATTTGGGTTGTCTTTTGGAGAGAAGCTACAGAACCCTGAGCTGTTTTAGGTAGAACAAAATCTAGGGGTAAAAATTTCAAAGACACTTCACTTCACAGGGGCCCAGTTAAGCCTCTGAAAGACTCATTCCCAATCAACCTCAGTTTTATATCAAATGTAGATTTCACATGAAAACTAATAAGTAAACTTTTGAAAAAGGGAGTAAGGGGTAAAGCGGAATAGGCAGAAGATATTTTTTAACTTTTGTTTACACTTTGTATTTCATTTTTGTTCCTTTGCTTGTGAAGTACATGATTTTAGAATTTGCTCTTCAAAATCATGTCAGCAACTTGAATCTTGTGACAGATTTATAGTGCAGCATTCCTTAGTCTGTGTAAAATATCTGAATACATCTTTGCAACCTGCAAATAAGAACTCAGAAAGTGAGAAGATGATCCCAGTTCTTTTTGTGATTGGAGATGAGAAAGAAAGTGAGACGGCCCCTTTGTGGTTCTTTCAGCCACAGCTGTGGTTTGCTTTGTATCTTCTGCGCCCTACCAAGCAAGCCATGACCCAGGAAGGTCATGTTTCCTGGGTCCTGTGAAATGTTTCAGTAATGGCCACTGTAACTCACATCTTGATTTGCCCTTGGTTACTGGCTAGCATGATGGATTGTGATTGCTGCACATTCAAAAGGTTTTCCCAAGGTTACCCAGTGAGGGTTAATGTTCACTTCATCCATAGCACTTACGAGGCGGAGAAAGAAGCTTCTATTAGGTATTCTGTAACTTTAACCAAAGTCAGAGGATCATCTGCACTCTCAGAGTAGGCCTCCTAGTCCTTTGGAAGCAAGGGATGTGTTTGGCTCATACATAGTAAATAGTCATGAATATGTGTCACATGGAGGGCTAAGAAAGGGCATTCCTCAAACATACCATCATCCAGATATTTCGTGTACTTAGGAGCTGTGCACAGTGGGCAAAAGATATGCCATCTGCAAAAAAAAAAAAAAAAAAGAGGCAGATTTCAAAAAGGCTAAAAGGCACACATCTTCCCACAATATTCAGAATGAAATTAATTCAATTAATTATGATGTTTTCACACAAATGGAACACAGCCTGGCTAGAAACAGGGATCTTCTGCCTTATATTAGGAACAGTGACCTAGTTTTCTGTATTTGTGGGGCCCTGTTTGGTGTGGGTTGTCTTTTCCTAATTATGCTCTTTTGTTGGGCTTTTCTCTGCCAGGGCCCAGTGAATGCCAAAGGGATAAAAAAGATGGTGGGCTGCTTCTCAGCATAAGCAGGGAATAAACCCTTGTTTATTTTGGCCACAGGCCAAACTCAGGTTTGTCTAATTTGTAAAGGGATTTCAGAAAGAAAAAACCAAAAAAACAACTGGAAGCAATATCCTATCCTCCAGTACAGGGACGACACTCCAGTTTTATGTCATTAGAGGACATTAGAGGTCAATGCAGATAAAAGAGTTCTTTCATTCAACATTCAACACAAACTGGGAGCATCTAATATGTGCTGGGCACAGAGAAGGATATCAGCCTTGGCATAACGTTTATCCCAAAGGGGAGATCAACAGCAGAGATTTTCATATGTATGTAAGATATTTAACATGTCAGATATAGTTGCCATGAGAAGAAAGATGAAGAGTATTGAGCAAGCAGGGACTACAATTTAAAACAGGATGATCTGGGAAGGTCTCTCTGAGACATTTAAGCAAAAGGATCTAAAGGAAGTGGAGAAAAGAACAAGCAATTAAAGAGAAAGCATTCCTGACAGAAGAAATAGCAAAGACCCTAAGATGACAATGTGTCCCATTTTCGAAGGACTGTAGGGGAAGTCTTTGGGGCTGGAGCCAAGTAAGAAGGGTACAGCAGTAGGAGTAACTTTGAAAACTAACTGGGGAGGAGATTATGCGAGGATTTCTAGACAACTAGAGACCTCCGATGGAAGAGTACCAGGGCCTGACTTTCCTAACTGCCCAACTGAGAATCTACTGGGAAGGTCACAGGGAAGCACAGAAAGGTCTTAGACTGCTGTTCCCATAATCCAGGCGAGAGCTAGATGGGCTTTAGAGACAAAGACCCTAGGTTGGCATTCACTCTTGCAATTAGAAATTGTGGGCTATGGGGCAATAGTAAAAAGTGGATAAGCAATGCACATGAATTATCTCAATAACACTAATATAATCTGCAGTATACAGATGAGAAAGTTTTGCATCTTAATTTCTTTAGCTAGGTATGGGGAAAATAATACTATTTACCGTTTAGGGATGTGGTGAAGACAAAATCCAATAATCCAAAATGCAATCGAGTACAATAAGGGATGGCAATGGTTATTATCATAGGATTTGATTAGGCAAAATTAGGTCCACACACTCTACCTACCCGTGGATGTAGATTCATGAAGTTGGTAATCTCCGTCATCCACTTCATTCAGTTCTAAATCAAAAGGAAGAATTAACACAAATCTGAGAAGCAGACTTTCCACATTTAGAAAAGGCTCCTTTTGACAAACCTTTTTACAGCCTCTGCCTAGAGCAACTAGCGCCTCAATTTATCTGTCCTTGTATTTTTCTCCCGTTCTTATTTCCTGCTCAGAAAGCTGGGGTTTTTTTGTTTGTTTGTTTTCAAACCCTGGATTTCTATTTCTTCTCACTCTTCTAGGGTAAATTTTATGATCCTCCCACACTGCCCAGAACTCTCTTCAGCAATAAAGCGTTTTTGTAGTACCATGCCATCCCCCGATGGCCTCATTCCAACACTTAGCTATTCCCTGGACACTGTCAGCATCTCCTCTCCCTTTCCTATTTGCTGAATTATTTCCTCTGGACTGGGCTCCATATTTTTGTAGACAAGACTCATTCTTCTGTTGATTCCCCATACCATAATGGGCTCCCTGAACTTAGAGATGGAAAGACACTTTAGACACCCCTTCTGTCAGACACACTACAGGCTTTTTAGACAGGGAGGCGGCTCATACACAAAGCTGCCAGGAATGAAACTCTAAACCCTTCCTCCACCCTGAAATAGAGAGTGGGACTTTGCTGGGCCCCTCAAGGTAGAGGAGTCCACTTAGAAAAAAATCACCATCGAGTATTTCCTTAACAGTAACACCAATGGCAACAATGGTTTTATAGCAAGTCACTTGTGCTACAGAATATAAGCAACTCAGAACCTTTGTTTAGGTCAGGTTCTAATGATCTAAGAGCAAAATGTTTAGTTTTGGTTTTGTTTTTTTATTTTTCCCTAAAAGGGCTGCATGAGGTTGCACCGGACATGTTCATCTCTAATATTAGGGGGCACAGACACTAGCTGTGTCAACCTCAGGCCAACCTCTCACAGCCACAGAATTCTCTCTTCACCACTGGGGCACCTTAGGTAGGTGCTGTTTTGCATAAGGGCGTTGAGAAGGGAAAAAGTGGATGACTCGGGGTCAGCCGCTCCTCTGGTCAATAGCATAAGCCCTACAAATTGCTGAAAGACAGGGACTACTCAGACTTTAGATTCAGGATTTCCTTTGTGAAAACAAGGATGCCACCTCCCAGCAGCAGATACCAGCAGAGAACAGTGTGCTTCCTATATGGTGTCTGAACCACACACCCACTGACTCCTCAGTCCTCAGGCTCTGCCAGCTGCTGCTGCTGCAGATTCCAGAGTGTTGTTCCCTTTCGTCTGCTTCTAATATTGACTTGGCTTTTATCAAGGACACCTACATGGTGGTGGCAGCACCCTGGTCTCCAGTCCACTGTGTGTCCTAATGCTCCCCAGTGCCACGCCCATGACTACCTACTCAACAATTTAAAGCATCCTCTCCAGGTACCTGTATGCCCCAAACTTCCTTTCAGACTTTACAGGCTCATCAAACTCAAGCACTTACATTCCCCCCCACCCCCAAGAAAAACAACCTCTGCTTTTGTCTGCTAGGACCATCTGCTCTTCAACTAACATTTTGTTTACCCCCACCTCCATCCTCATCCACTCTCTCCCAGGGGGTATCTTCCTTTCACCATTTATTGAAATTCTGCCCAACATTCAAGACCCAACTTCAGTCCCACCTTCCACATGAAACCTCTGGGATTACTCCAGTCTTCAGGATTATTACAGTTATAATTGCTGCCTTGCAGTTTAGTAATTAATTGCCTCCTGCCAGTTTCATATGTCTGAATCTTATCTACAAGATTGTAAAATACTTGAGAAAATAACTCAGGTATTCCACTTCTGCTTAGCCCAATTTTAGGCACAGAGATGATGCTCAGCTTGGAGGTCATACACTGGGGCTAATACCTTATAACATGAAATAGAGACTAGGATTTGATAATTAATTTGGTATTAGGGAATATAAAGGTATTTTGTGCTCCTTCTCACCATCCCTAGGATAGCCCAAGTTCTTCACACAAAATAAAAGAATTTGGCTTGCTCATTTTGTTTGCTAAAACTATAGACTAATCCTAACTATGTTTTGTATAAGGACAGACTACTTGACTTTCAGAATGGAATGGTAGTTTTGAGATGATCTCATCCAAAGTTCGAGGAGGAAGCCAAAGCCCAGAGACGTGAAATGTCTTGCCCTAAGTCACAGAGAGGAGTGGCAGGACAAGGACCAGATCCAAAGCCCTTTGCATTCCCATCTAGACTCCCAAGTGAATCTCACATCTGTCCCTTTGCGGTTTCTGCTTTTGGAGTCTGAATGGTAGCGACAGAAAATAGTGTGGCAACTACTTTCTGAGCATGTTCTATGCCCCAAGTTCTGTCCTAGGGTTTGTGAGCCCAAAGAGAAAAGGAAATAAAATTCCATGAACTCAACTTTACACTCAGGACTCCAGAACTCTCTGTATTCTTTTCTAAAACATCGTTTTAAAATATCGTGTGTGTGTGTGTGTGTGTGTGTGTGTGTGTGCGTGTGTGTGTGTGTGTGATAGAACCCACTAAGAATATAATTAAAATTATACACTTAGGAAAATATATGTATGCACAAGCCAATAAAACACTGCATTATTTCAGGGTTTTGCAATGCTCTTGAACCTTTCGGTTATAGCTCCTTTTCTGAAACCTTGGAAAGCTTTCTCTTCGCACTTTCAAAAATAGAGCCATGGTTTTAAAATTTACAGAGTCCAGATGCTAACCCTTGCCTTTTCCTCCTCCTTTTTGAGTGACTGGAGGGAAGCCTGCAATCACAGCTTCATCTCCTCCCTAAATGAATAAGCACTTCCCTGAGTACTTCAACCTCATTGCTCCAGATGTCACACTGGATGAATGGCTCATTTAGGGCTCAGCAGGGCCCACGTCACCCTCTGAGCTGATCAGCCTGTCTGTGCCCTGCCCTTGCCACTCAGAGAAGCTTCCTGCCACTCTGCCTCTTTGGAAGATCCACAGTCTCATTAGGGGCCTGAGAACAGAATAAGCTTTTGCATCATTGTGGCAAGGCTGGAGAGGAGCAGTGAGGGCTGGGCCCCAGGTCATGCAGTGATAGTCCTATGGGATGGTCTAAGTGTGGCTTTGGAATGAAAGATGCGATGGAAGGAACACTTCTCTCAGAAGCCATATATCATGGAACTTCCCCAGGCAGGAGCAAGTGAGAGACAGATGGCGATGAGCAGGCAAATGCACCATAGGGACAAAGCTTGAGTGGGAGGGTGTGAGGAGGCAGAAGCCATTGGCAGCAGCGGACAAAGGGAAAAGGCCCACACTGGGGAACCTACATATGGGAAGCTAGGGTGGGAGACAGAAGATGGGACCAAATGGCAAGAGACCAGTTCTCACAAAGTGTGGCCCCAAGGATAGTGCGGGGCTCCTTCCTTGGCAGACAAGAGAAACTCCTACGCAGGAAAGAAGCAGTTAATTGATGGGACTCATCCCAGATATTATTACAGAGATCTATACATACATGTTTAACCGTATCCTTCAGGAATTATTTAAAAAAAAAGCCCCCTTAGAATGGTCTGCAGGGAATGTGTCCAGGTCCTCCGTGTGCCTGAGGTAATCACATGCCATGGATACAACATAACCAAGCCCCCATCACTGAGAAAAACCTGGGAGATCAGGCTTCTTTACTGGGCCACTAGTGACACCAAGGAGTAGAACCTCTTACCTTTCATCAGCTGGAGTGCAGTGCTATTTTGTCGAGGTGTGGGCACTCAGTAGTTCTCTCTCGCTTCTAGCTGACTGGCCCAGAAAGAGGCCACCAATCAGGAAACTAAAAGGCCATTAAGTACAGTAGTTCTCACTCCCACCTGTGGCTAGATCCAGTCCCCTAGAACCTGATGCAGTTGTCCAGACACGGTCCAGGCATCAGTGGTTTTAAAAGCTTTCCATGTGACCCAAAGGATTAAGAACATCTGGTTTAGATTTTTCGAGACCATCAATTCTTTCTCTACTTTTTTCCCTCATTTAAATTTTTCTCTTTTCTAGAACCACTTGGCAGGTTGTGCAGGGGTTGATTTTCCTTTTTTGTAGCTAATAATAGAGAAAAAAGAGTTTCTGAAGAAAAGGAAAGGATAAAAATGAGATTATGAAGCAAGGAAGGGGAATCAAAACTAGTGACAGAATATGGCAAGAAAGAGAAGGAAAGGGGGGGCGAAGAGGCAGTACGAGGGGCTGCATTTTAGGCTGAAGCCTATCAATCAAGACCACCTTAGAACATAAACAGGCTCAAAGGCAAAACAGCAGAAAATGAATAACAAAAGAGTTATGTTGCCCTAAATAAATGGATAGCTTGAATGTTCAGCTGGCAGAGGCCAATAGAAGGTATGCCATCTCCCTGAAGGACAAATAAGGAGAAAGGAGAGGTGGCTAAAACAAACTCCCACTGCCTTCCCCCTTCAACAGGTTCTTCAGAAGACAAATGACTCTTCAGCTTATACAACTGGGAAATGTAGTTCTTGCAGATGATCACCAGCATAGTACAGGAACCCAATAAAACACGGTAAAATGAATAAAAAGGAACGGTGTACTCCTTGGCAAAATATATAGCAAGATGAAAATATTTTGTAATAAATTGTTGTAATGGCCAGCACTTTGAATTAGAACAGCAAGTACTTTGTTATAGAGCACTTACATTTTCTTTTTTTTTTTTTTCTCACATATCAACCAAATACAGGTTTGAGACTTTTATGGCGCCTTCTGGCTAAAGATTGCACCTTCATCACTGGAACCATTTTTATTAGATTTATTTATTAAGCCAATACCTGCAGTTGGCTCTAAGCAATGCACAGACTTTAAAAAATAAATAAATAAATAAAAATAAATACATTAATTAATTAATTAATTAATGCATCTTTAAAGCCATCTGCCTTCAGAGACCTTACACATCAATGTAAGTATTTCTACTGACCATGCAGAATGCTATTAACATTAGCAATTCATGCCTACAGAAGAGAAATGTGTCCTTGTTGGCAGCAGGAAGATACCTAAATAATAACTGATGACCATGACCGCCAAGTTGCATTTCTCAAACCTTCAGTGAGTACGGGACAGCGGAGTGCAGAAAGGTATACAAACAAGTCTAAAAATTGGACTCTGCCCCAAATGAGCCCACAACCTGGTTGGAGGAAGAGGAGGTAAACACATACAAAAAGATAAGTAATTCCTACGTAGAATTTTGAAGAGGTCTTTGAGTGACCCAGACCCTAAATGCTGTGGTAGTTTGGAGGGCAGTCCCATCCCCAAAGTAGGGCTGTTTTGCAAAGGAAAATATATACGCTAACACTTGAGAAGACACAATAATGACAAGTTCTTACATTTTTTTATGGTGTCCAATCACACCTATGATTATATTTAATTCTTATAATAACCTGCTGAAATGACTGTAAGAATCTCTAGCTTATAGATGAGGAAGCTGAGGTTCAGAGAAGCTCAACAGCTTCCCTGAGGCCATACAGATTTAACTCTCAGAGCTGGGACTCAGACTCAGGACCAGTGGGAGCATACCCTTGAAGTTCCAATGAACACCTTTTGAAGCAGCTGGCATCAGCAGGACCCTGTTTATGAATATCTTCAGGATGAACCTAAAGGCAAGGCCTTTTTGGTTTATCTTATTCAGCCTGTTCTTCACCCTGTTTTACTAATCCAGTTGAGACTATCTAATGCTCATAATAAATGTGTCCCTTTCCCCATTTACTAAGTCCCAGATTGCTCAGCAGCATCTGCAACAGAAATAGTGGGAAGACTACGCTTTCAAATCAAATCTTATGTGGAGCCCAAGGCACAACATTGCATGCCTTCGACCGTCCCTGGCTCTGGGATGAACATTTCCAAAAGAGTATAGAAAGAGGTGCAAAAGGGCATCAATTGAATAATTTGGCTGCTACAAGATAAACACACACACACACACACACACACACACACACATACACACACACAGAGCAAAGCGGTGATTACAAACTCTAATGCTGATTCACAGACTGACAGTGCAGGAAGGAATAAAATATTTTCTTATCTTTTTCCAGGGGGAAAGGTTTTCTCAGTTTCCTCGAAGTAAGCATTGTGACACTAACATTTTTTTTTTCTATCATGCTTCTGTGGGCTTACATTTATTCAACATTTTTCAATTCTGGCAGTAGGTTCTTTTTAAGTTTTAGTTTCTGTAGATGATGTGTATTTTTGTCTTTTTCTGTATTTTTATTGATATTTTAACAGAAATTTGAAAGATGATACATCAGCAGCAACCAGCCTAGTGCCACTTTAAACTGAAATCCAATGGAAATTAGTTTGATTGCACTACTAATGTTCACTTCATGAGATTTTCCTCCTGTCAAATGCATCTCTCCTTCCCATTAGGCATATTTGGGGAGTGCAAATGGGTGACTTGATGAGAAGCAGAGAAAGATTCATTCTATTCCAATTTTGAATATGACAGTTGTGAAGTCAGACTCAAGTCCTGCGTGCCAGCTTGTAATCCAATAAAAATTTAAATGCTTGAATTATTAACCAAGAGCGAGGGCTGGAGATCAGAAAGGAGACATTTATAATGAGGTGACAATTCCCAGGATAATAGTTACTCAATTTTGGACCATCCTACACACATATTCTCTGCAGTTTACATAGCTTGTACATTGTTTGTCACTGGAACTCATTTTGAATTCTCTTTACTAGTTCATTCTCATCTGCATCAACAGTCAGGGAAGATGTGAATAGCAACACAGTGTAATAATAAAGACAGAAATCCTCAAGTAAAGCTCAGGCTTTAGAGTCAGGCATATCTGGGTTCAAATTTGGAAGCTGACTTTGACTTGCGTTGTAAGAGCTGATGAAGTGTCCCTGCCCACAGTAACAGAATTGCTTAGGTTGACCAGACACTATATTTCTCACATTCCTCACCCTGTTCTTTCCTATGCTAGTTGTCTCATGCTATCCCCTACAGGAAACATACATTGCAAAAACCAACCCACTATTTTTGCCTCATATAATTTCCTCATTCTCATTCCTTTCTGCCAATAAAGTCTTTCATTTGCACAGCTCCTTAGAGCTCCTTTCTGTCTGCTAGATTCGATGCTGCCTGATTCAAATCAATGTTTGCTCAAAGAAACTCTCAAAAATTTTAATAAGCTCTCTTTTATCTTTTAGCAGGATATAACTGAGGAATGGCCAGCCGGAAGCGATGCATAGGGCAGGTTAAGTGGGAAGCGGTGTGGAACTTCCATGCTTACTCTGAGTGCATCATGCCCCAGAAGCTGCATGAGTTCATCAGCCTGGAAGCCCTCCTTTGGGTTTTTATGGAGGCTTCATTACATACGCATAATTGATTGAGTCACTAGGAAGTAGCTATTGATTGAACCCCCAATCCCTCTTCCCTCGCCCAGGGGTGAGGGGGGACCTGAAAGTTCCAACCCTTTAATACCAAGGTTGGCTCTTCTGACCACCAGCTTCTATCCTTAGGTGCTTTCCAGAAGTCACTCCATTAACATAACAAAAGACCTTTATTATTCTCATCACTTAGGAAATTCCAAGGGTTTCTGGAGCTCTGTGCCAGAAAAGAAGATGAAACTTAAATATATATAGTTCTTATTATAAGTAACAATATCACAAAGCCTTTATTGTACACTCACCACTTGATCTTTTGTGGGTGGTCGTTCTCCAAGTCCCCATAGCACCTAAAAGGCCTCCATTGAACAGAGGGTGCATTTGTAAGGGAAATCTCCCTTTTTAAGGTATTTCCCTCACTGTGTCAGAGCTGCATTCACAATCAATGGAGAAGGTAAAGACTTGAATCTGCCTGCCATTCTTACCCTTGCTTTCTGTGATTTTCCTGGTAACCTCCCGTAACTGACTCTCCACCACTAACTTCTTCTGCCTTTAGTTGAAGGTGGTATTTAAGGTGATGGCTTCCACTATTTTGGCAAGTTACTCAGTTTTCATGGGTCTCTCTCATGTATAAAGCAGGTATATATGTTATTAAACTTTTATCTATTTCTCTGTTGCTAATCTGTCTCATGTCAATTTGATTATTATACCAGCCAGAAAAACCTTGAAGGGTAGAGGAAAATTTTTCCTCCCTGACATGGGTTTTCTAACATATTTGAATTGAATTCTACCACTATGGTCAAGATCTTTCCACCAACTTATTTTCACATTTGTCAAATAATTTACAACCTTGAAATGAAATGGCTGAGTTACACATATACAAATACTAAAGTTTTTTATTTACACAAAGTGTTTCTGTCACTATTTCTGAGCAGAATGAACCATCCTCAGTTTTCTGCTTTCTTTTTTTTTTTTTTTATCCTTTTGTCCCTTTGTTCTTGTTTTTATTCTGGAAATGAGAAAAGGAAGGAGGATAAGAAAAAAAAAAAGGAAAGGAAGTTGATAGTTTCCATCAACTTAGTCTCAACATCCAAAGTAAACAGAAACTCAATCCTATAATTTATATACACTAATCTTCAAATATCCATTTGCAGATCCCCAGCACCCCCTAGAATCTCTTATTTGCACAATTGGGACAGTTCTGTTAACATTGTTGATAAATATGTGCTGCTACAATTTTACTGCATCACTTTGTTCTGTCCATAGGGAAATTACTAGACAACTTCTCATAATCTAAAAACTGGAGAGAAATTTTGTTGCAAGATAATATAGAGTGAAAGCATTATAAGTACCTCACAGCCACTTGTGCCTGAGTGTCTTGTTTAGAGAAATGGTTATTGTGAGGAATAAAACTGTGATAGGACTAAACATTTTCTGTTATTTTCTTTTTTCTCATGACTGAGAATGAGCCAGTTGTCTCAGGTTGTTTAGAAACAAGAGGTTTCACCATTATAACCTTGGAGGCAGTAGCATTACTCTGCCTCTTATGCCTATGCCTCTTTCACTTTATGAAAATGGAAAATTCTGTGGCTTTGGCACACATTTGCCTGTCATACCAACTTGAGCCTAAAGAGATACAATCATATGTGGCAGTTCTTTCCAGTCCAGAATCGTACAGCACAGAACATATGATGAAGCAGTAATTAGTTGTGAATTCAGTTTACTCTAAGCAGTTTAAATGCATATTTCAAGCTTTGATTACCCTTCCATCAGGGTTTTTTTCTTTTTCTTCAATTAAGCAAGCAATTATAGAAAAGGGGGGATGTTAAAGGCTTATAATACCTGGATAATTGCAATTAGACACAGTTTCAGAGATAGGGGGTTGGTTCTCCACAGTAAGAATTACCTAGTATATAAAACAGGTAAATTAGTAGGTGGTTTTTAATATTATGAAAAAATTCACAATTTGTGAAAATTGCATTGTTAAATGATGGTAGAATAGAAGAAACTCTGAACTGGAACCCAGTAAACCTGAACTGTAAAATAAGAAATTTACAATCTCTAAGGCCCCTTTGAATTCAAATTATATGTGAAATATAACATAATTCTACTAACAGGAAATTACCAGAATTTAGAAATTGTAAAATTTGAGAAAAACAAGTGAGCACTGAAGATAGTTGATCGTTATAAGATGATTTTTTTTTTGGTTTTCATAGAATTTTTTAGGAACAGGTTGATAATATCAAAACAACAATCGACAGTTTACTTTTTATTTTCAGCAAGATATTGAAGAACTTTTTTAAGAAACTAAAGTGAGTACAAAGAAGAATTCAAGAATACTTAACAATGGGCAAAGTTAGGGTTTCAAACAGCCTTGGTAGTCATCCACTCCAAGTTTCTCAATTTATAATTGAAAAAATTGAAACCCATGTAATCAATAACTCATATAAGTTAATAAACAAAACCAAGCCTAGAGACCAAATTCTATAGATGTCAGGCCAATGCTCTTTCAATACATCTCAATATGCCCTTAGTCAGTGGAAACAGGTTTTACCTCTGACATGATTCATATCATAATTTTCAGTTTTAATTAATGTATTTGCATCTTTAAGGGTTTTATTCAATTGATCAAAAACTAGAGAATCTACTTGCCATGGCTTCATTACAGTAACTGCTTGTTTCATCAAGGTTTTGCTCCTGCAGTGAAGATTTCTAAGTCAAGCAGTGAAGACCATACTGGAGACCTTTTATAAAAGAAGTTTATACCTCTCTTGAGAAATAGCTTAAGGTTTCTTTTTGATGAGAGGCTCCTTTTGGTTTTGAGACTCCAGAAGTATGTGACTCCTCGCTCTCTATAAACAGGTGACTCTCCAGGGTTCACAGCTCTCTGAGGCATATTGGCTGCTCAACAAGCATCTTTTGGTTTGAGCTAGAGTTTCTGTTTTTGGAAGTGATGAGGTTGAGTTTCCTGGTTCTTCCTTTGCTGGTAAGTTCTATTCTGATTATACTCCTAGCAATGCATGCTTGTTTGCCTTTACCTACGTAAAAGAGTGTTACAAAAAGAAGAATTTAACTTACATCATTTCTGAAAGCAGAATTAGGCCATTAAGTGGAAGTTACTGACAAGAACCTTGGGCCATAATTAGGAAGAGTTTTTAACATTTAAAGCTGTCTAAAATGAAATGAACTACCTTGAAGTTTAATAAACTTCTTTTCATTGGAAATGTTCAAGCAGAGCCTGGAGGACCACCTGTCTGAGATGTTGTAGAGATGAAAAGAGAAATAACACATTAATAGAGATTGCACTCAACTTTCTAACTCTAATATGCTCTTATTCTATCAGGTTTTTTTATGCTAAAAATTTAGATACTAAAGTATCTGCAGGTATTTGTGAGTCTCCTTTGGTGAGTCTAGCTATGAGAGTAAAAGTAATAGAAGACAGAGTTCCGACCAGAACAGAGTGCTCATTAATGTTTTAGTAAACAAGGGTAATTCACCTAAAATTCTTAGATAATGATATAACTAACTTATGAGCACATGTCAAGTTAGATGATATTATCTGTAAATTCTAAAAGATCTGGGTACATTAGAGACATAATTGAATGGAAAGATTGGGTTTAAGGATAAACCTTAAAGAATTGATAGGATTTAAATTTAGAGAAAATTATTGTGGAGATAAAAGATAAGAAGGAGGGAGCATGAACTAATACATAGAAACTAGAATATGCTGTGAGAGGGTTTTGGTGTAAGCACCACAAGGCAGTAAGAAGATGTTTGGGAAAGTACATTTTTACTTCCTAATTTCCCATCACATAATATGGTACACAAGCAAATGAAAGTAAAAGAACCCACCCCTGAACAAGTTTAACCCCTGTCTTTTTTTAACCTGATTGAAAAATAATTGACAAATATAATTGTATGTATGTGAAGTGTACAATGTGATGTTTTGATACACACACACACACACACACACATTGTGGAATGATTACCAAGATCAAAGTAATTAACACACCAACCTGCCCCCCCCCCCGCTATCTTGACACCAGGTCCTAAGTGCCACCTTAGGTTTTAATATGCAGCAGCCATAACAGCATCATACCTAATTTTATGTTGGGGACCATCTCCTGAATTCTGTCTGATTTGAGAGGTAGTTTCTTCTCATTCAAATGCACTTGGCTGATATTGGGTGCATGGGGGTTGTCTACCTTTCTGGGTGCATGAAACAGCACATAGAAAAGCTTTCTTGTGTTTGCATGGCATCCCTTTTTACGATGGTAACAAGCAACTGTTATCTTTGAAAGTAGGACAGAGAGTGGGAGAGAAAAGTAGGCACTATTATTCAGGCTCTTTCAGGATCATTGTGATCCAAAGAGGGGAAAGGGCATAGAGAAATTGGACAACTCTTACAGGCGATGCATTGTAATGAATGGGAAACTTAGCAACCAAGATGGACAGAGGAATGGAGCACTTGGCTTCACAACCTCCCCAGGAAATACCGAAGTTACCAAGGAGTGTATATTGAAAACAATTAGAGTAAATTGCAGAGCCATCTTTCATGCTACTTTAATTAAAAAGCCCTTCATCATTTGTAGCTTAAACATCTCTTTTCTCAGTCTTAAATGTAACTACTGAATCTTCTAGTGTTTTCCCATTTGTAGTCAGGAAAATTTGGTTTTCATTTCCAGGCTGCATAAGGAAAGCATTTCATATACTTGCCCTGGTAATTTGAATGAATATTTCTTCTCTCTCTTCCACCTTATTCTAAGTAATGCATGTTATCTCAGGTATTGAAAGCCAACTAGAATGTCAGACACTTTGAAATAAAGGTTATAAGGAATGTAGGTGTCAGAGTCCCTCTGATATACACTAAGTGGAATAAATATAAACAATGGGTGCATTAGGAGGCTCTTAGGATGTTATGTACTTAAGACAACTTAGAGGAAATTACTTTGCTATCTTTAAAAGGCAGAGGAAATGTGACTGCAATGCTGTTTGCTATGTATTCACTTGTTCTGCATCCTCTTGGTGCATTTGTGTGTACCTCTTGGTGCAATAAATTAACCCCATTGTTCTACATTGTTTCTTTCCTACTTTCCCTTGTCAAAATCCTACCCAAGCTCAAGTCCAGCCACCCTGTCTCTATGATCTCTAATCTCACAATTTACTAAAGACCAGACTAGCTGACATGAGTACAGGTTTGTGTCATAAATATGGTCTCACGTCACATAAAAGTCTCTCTAAAAAACCTTTGTTATTAAAAAGAATGACAATGTCAGTACTACAAAGATGATCTCCTTTCTTGACTCTTAGATAGATACACTTATACTTCAATGTTCATCACATAAAGCTATGGAGTTTAGTATAAAATAGCATTTATTTGCATATGCATGGAATTTCTATCGCCTCTTTATACTGTGGCTTTTTTACTATGATTTTCTCTTCTGAAACTCATCATGTTTCCATCTGCCCGAGTCATAGTCTTCAAGAACTAGGAGTGTCCAGAAAAGTTGGGCATCTGATGTGTTGGTATTGGGGGCATTGCCTTCATGTAAGTCTGCGCTACTCTTTCATGAACGTTAAGCTGGTAGTAGAGAGACAAGAGGCACCCTACTTGTCGGCTACTTCGCCAGTCATGAAGGCTGCCCTATCACTTCGGAGCAACCTCAACATGCACTTCACCTTTCCCCTAATGCCTCCTCATCTAGTTATGTTTCCACCACAGTAGCCCACTTAGGTAAAAACCCAAATATCAGAAACTATGCCCCCAGAGGAGATTATAGGAGGTATACTGGTCCCTGAAGCTGGATGTCTGTCAGAATCTCATGATGGTCTTGGTTGCCTCACTTTTGAGCATTCTTCCTGTGATAAGATTTCCCACTGATGGAGCTTGGCCTGTACACAGACACTGCTTGACAACACTGGAGCAGTCCATGCCAGACACTCGTTTTCCCAGCCTCCCTTGCTGCCATTGCACAGGCACATGACCTGAGTGCTGCCAACCGCCCTACTCACCCGAGACTCTGAATTAGGGTTTTGAAGAGGCAAGTCAGAGAGCAGTGTTTCGAGACTTCAGGTATCAGGGACAGGCACAGTTCTAGTGCTGCTGTGATGTCCAGGGCAAGGTGGCAGGGACAGCAGTCCTGTGCTGTGCTTTGGGGTATTTTTGCAGCCTCCCTCTGAGCTGCAATGCTATGAGTGTACAGTGCAGTTTTTTAACAGTTTTTTGAGGTATAATTTACATACCATAATATGCACCCTTTTAAGTGTGCAATTCAATGATTTTTTGTAAGTTTTCAAAGGTGTGCATCAATCACCACAATCTAGTTTTAGAACATTTCCATCACCCCAGAAAATCTCTTATGTCCATTTATAGCTAACCCTGGTTCTAACCCCCAGGCACAGGCAATGGTTAATTTCCTTTCTTTATAGAGTATGGAATTGCCTGTTCTGGATATTTCACATAAATGCGATCATGTAACCTTGTGGTCTTTTGCATCTGGCTATTTTACACTGATGTAGTGTTTTGAAGTGCATCTTTGTTGTAGCATGTATCAGTACTTTGGTTCTTTCCAGCGTTAAGTGGTATACCATTGTGTGGCTTTCTATTTATTCTGATTACAGTTGTTGAGCATTTTGGTTGCTTCCGGTTTTTTTTTTTGTTATTGCTAGGAAAATGCTGACTTTACACAAGTTGCTTTCAAATAAACTTCTTAATACCTCTGGAGTAGGCACTCTACTCCTTGCAACAAAGACTCCTGGTGGATATGTGGAGTCTTTCAAAATTATAATTCCTTGGGACCCACTTCAACTACTTAGCCCAAATCCTCACGTCTGGGACCCCAGGATCTTCTAACTAGCTACCTGTCAGCAGTAAGCACGACCTAACTGTGAAACATTTGGGAGCCACTGGCTTAGGAAACACTTTTGCTACTCTTTCCCACCTGTGTCCCTGTGACTATATGCTTTCCTCCTTTTAGAATATCTTTCCCGTCCCACATTATCCTCCTCTAAAAAGTTCACCAACTTAAACATTCTTTTTAAATACAAATGTAACATATTTTTTTAGTTTAAAACAAATATTTCTTCCTCTGTGTTCGCTATCTTATTTATTAAAGCCTACCTATTTAACTATTTTTTTCTCCGATTGGATCTTTTCTCTCTCCTTGTACTTTGAAACCTAAAAGCTTCAAGGTAAGGAGTGCTCCCTGAAATGATTTTCAACTTTAAAAGTATAATGAATTCAATTTCCACCTATGTGCTTGCTCACCTGACCGCATTTAATAATTTGTTGTACTTCTGTCTGCCCTATTCCATTTTAGGCTCCTTACAAAGGAGCCTTAACTTAGTAAGCAGCAGAAGCTCCTTGTATTCATCTGAATTATGTAGGTGTTATTATTTAGTAGGTTCATATATTCATATTGTCAGCTACTCTATCCTGCTGACATTGAAGCAACTGATGTGTGACCATCACTTTGAGAAACATTAGTCTCAGTAGAATGCTAAAGTGAAAAATGTAGTTTCTGCACTATCACTTGCTCCCTTATCGGCCATCTCTTTTAGTTTTCCTTTTAAAATAATTCATCCTGCTTTTATCTTGAGGATCCCTTTGTCTAAGTTCCCTGTGTGTCTGAAGAACTGAGGTCTTTTCTAAGTTCCGGACCCAGTGTTCCAAGTCCCTACACCGTAAATGCAGCCACTTGTCTTGGATGACTTTGCTGAGCGCTGGGCACGGGCTTTGGCCAGCCCACCTCTTGATTCTGAGCATTCAGAGCCTGAAGTTCTTTCCCTTTTTCTCTCTCCTGACCTTGCAATGACTGCTCTTTTGCTGAGCTCTTTAATAAGCTCTCCACTTCCAGTTTTACTCATCAGGAATTCTCTCCTCCATCCTGAACTTGCTTCTGAGTCATCATGGGTTGCATTTTACCATATGGAACCAACATAAAAGTGGGAAGAGTCAGGATCTAGCCCAGAGCTGAGCACCTCGGTGGAGTCAACATTTGGGGAATGGAGGTAGCTTCGGTGCTTGTGTCTAGAGGCACAGTGACATGGGCCAAGTGCACAGCTCACAGTCCTTGTTTCAGCCCAGGTTGGCACTGATGCTTTCAACTAGGTAAATCATTCAGCCAGGAATCAGACTGTCTGCTAGTGGTAACTTTGGAAACTGTCCAAGGGAAGCAGAACTTCAAAAACCTGGGCTGATAAGAGGGGCAGAGCTCTAGATTGGCCATGGCAAAGGCAGGCAGTGGGGCTCACTGACATTAAAGCACCATTTTTGGGAGGCTCTGGTCCTAGAAAAGAGCTGGACTGGTGAATAACCATCAAGAAACAAAGATGATATCAAATCTGTGGAAGTGGCCAAAACCAGGTAACGGAGAGAAAGAGGGAGAACATAAGGACCTAGTTTAATCAGAAAGCCATAAAGAATGGACATTTTAGGTGATAATAATAAGCCAACAGATTCTCCATTTTGAAACAGGACTTAATATCGTATTCTCTTGGAGGAGAGAATAAGACTGTTAAATTAATGTTCTAACTCAATCAGAACTGGCCTGGAAATTGGAAAACCTAAAAACTTAAATCGTGGTGTATATTTCTGTTGGATAATCTAGGTTATACTGCTAGAAACCAATGGCAAAATTGTAGTAGCTTAACATAACAAAGATTTGTTTGCAATTCATAGTATAAATTCATTGCATATTGGAGGGGTGCCTGATGTCACCTGACTGTCTTAGGATCGCAGGCTGGTGGAGCAGGTTACTGTTCCAGACTGAGAGAAACTTCTGGAAGTCCTTAAATCAGCAATTAATGGTCCAGCCTAGAATGCATATATGGCTCATCTGTTTATGACTTATTGGCCAGAGCTAGTTACATGGCCCCATCCAACCATAGGAAGCCCAGAACTTGCCCAAAAGGTAGAGAACCAGAAATATTTGGCGAATAGCATGATTAACTACATCTCTGTTTTTTAAATTACTTATAGATTTTTAAAAATAATGAATATAAAACAAGATTTCAAATACAAACACAGGTGTAGATTTTTATGATGCATCTTTTTTAGTCATGTCAGTGTAACTGTGTGTAACCTCATTGCACAACGGTGCCAAAGCCCATATTTGAGGTTCCTCTATCCTTCTCCACGTTGTTGGGCTTTGGACTATCTGAAAATATCCAAAGAGGACAGAGGCAGTTACTAATAATAACTACTTAATTTCCTGATCTCATCAACTCATGTTTGGGTCCTAGAACAGAGCAATCCTTCTTTTTCTTCTCTCCCCTGTTTCCTTTGCTTTCCCTTCCCATATCTAACCACTATCATATAAATACCACACCAAGTATCCAATTTTTTTCTTGGCTTCATCTCAAGGAATATTTTTTCCTGAAAAAATAAAAATTCTTCTGCATTTAATCATAATTAATCTATGTCAGCTCCAGCCAGGCTGGGCATTACCAAATTTAAACTTGTTCATAATATAGGGTTATGCACTGCACAGATAAACAGAAAGCCCGGAATTAAAAGAAAACTCCTACTTGGAAATTCTCCTGGTTCTTACATATATTAGAAACATCTTAAAATCATTCTGTTTTAAGAAAGAATTTGGGAGAACATATTAATACCAAAATAAATCAGACAAAAGTATATACGTGTTTTAAAAAAATCACCATCATAGTCTACATTATTTATCTGCAGTAAAAATCTGACTTGCTATGAAGCTTTCCAATTGGATGTAGAATTTTAGTCCACTGTGTAACTAAAAGAAATGGGAAAATAAGCCTAACATCAGATAGATCCAGAGGCTGGTTGCAGTCTGAATGTCAAGTAAAATAGAATATCACTCACTTAGGTCCTGTAACCTTAAATTTTCATGAGACTAGAAATATGCAAATGAGCCACTGCACTTCACAGATAAAGTACCTGGGGGGAAATCTGCAGCACTAAGCAATGTTCATAAACAAACAAGACAAAAGAGAGACTTTTGTGCATTTTATAAATTAAAAACTTATTTATGCCTAGTAAGTATTATATTTTGTGAAAGGTGAATTATTGTCATCTTTAGTTTCGTACAGAAACAAGGGTATATCTATTTGGTGGAAGTCTTGTTTCCTCCCACAGTTACGTGTGTCATGTAGAGAAAATGAGTAAGCAGAGCTTGCTCTGCCATCATAACTGCTATGTGAATAAGCTGGTTTGGCATTTTAAAACATCAAGGAAACAGTGGCATAAATAAAAATATTTCTAACATTACATCATGTGTCACCTATATGTTTTGTGTTTTCTTCTGCTTTGAATGAGGCTAATTTAGAGAAAAATATGTTTTTTCATCCACAGGGCAGTCATCAATAGTATACTTTTTATTATTACATAATTATATCATCAACTGATAATGATTATGTTAAGTGGCTAATTATTTTCATAATCATTCAGAATAAGCATTCCAGGAAACTCACTCGTTCCCTGAAAATACATAAAAGTCTAATTTTACAAACCATCAACAAAACCTTTTTTTTTTTTTTTCCCTCTCTCAACTCTGAGCAGGACACCTGTTTGTCTTTGCCCTCTGAGTATCTGAGTTAACTTAGTCATTCCCCATTCTTCAAATTGACAGGGACCAGAAAGAAAGCCAGCTGGGGAACTGAATAAGAGGTGTGTACCTGGAAACTAATTAACTTTGATTTATTTCTTTTGGCAGCACTTTGCATTTCTCTTTCGATGTTTTATTTAAAACTTGATTGCTTACATAATAATAAATAAGCATCTAAGGAGAGCCCAGCTGATAATTATATTGAATTTCATCTATCAGCAATGAGATGCATGATTTCTGACATGAGGGACCATCACCTGTCTATTCTTAATATGCCATTTAAATTTACTTCAGGCCCCAGACTTAGGGGATTTCTGTTTTTCTGATCTAAGAAACAAAGTTAGATTTTTCTTTTCTTCTTTCAAATTATTGTTTTGATCCCACCTCTACCATAACCTTCTGTGATTACTTCATCAAGATAAAATCTTTTTTCTCTGCCTGAAATCTCAAGACTGAGTTTATCGTTTTCCTATAACTCTTGTAACGCTTGTGACACATAGATTCATATGACTTCTACTTGAGTAATACCTGGACATTGTTCAGCGGAGTCAGAGTAAGTCTTCACTCAAGCAACCCATGTAAATAGTTATGCTGTAACTATCCTTGATTCCCTTATATGCAAATAGGAATGATGGCTTCCAGGATTGTTGTGGCATCTCACCTTGACAAGGTATATAACAGAGGCTTCCTAAACCATGGATGTTGGTGCAGAAATGACATGGATATCTTCAGAAGTTTGAAGTTCACCCTACTGTTCCTATGTCATCCAAGGTGATTGATGCTCAACAGCTTTGCTTAATAAATAAAGAACATATCATTGAATTAATTAATTGACTAATTCATCCATGAAAGAAATAGTTCTTAAGGAGGGGTGCAGAGCTGAGACCAGTGAGTAAAAAGCAGAAGGCAAAGGAAGGAGAAAAGCAAAGACCAGGGACAAGGAGGGTCCTGACCCCCCACTTCAGGAGACACCATTGCTCATTTTTCTCATTTATGTCCCTTCAGTCAGGCCTGCTTACCTTTGTCCAGATACTGTAGGACTCTCTACCTAGCATCACAGTTGTCACTTCTGCTAACATTTGCTGAGTCCTTAAACTAGATTATTCCATTCAACTCTCTCGATATATATAATAAATCAATGAAGAGGGCTGATGGGTGAGGTTGTTCCTCCACCTTACCCAATGCCATGGGGCCTGAGACTAGGCCTCTAGGACTTGTTATGAATCTTAGTGTCCTTGCTTCTTGTGATGACCTGGTGCCAGTACCACACAAGAGATGTTTCAAAACTTGTCCCCATTTTCAAACCATCCAGGCCAACAGCTGTGTGATTAGTGTTGCCTCCAGCCTGGGAGATTGCAGCATTTGGCCAATCACAGACCTCCACCCTCCTGCCCTGACCCACTGAGTACTTAAAAGTTCACCTGGGTTCTTGAGAATATTTGCTATGGCAAAACCTGGGTTGAATCTTAAATTTGCCTCTTATTTGCTGCGTAACTTTTTGATAAATACTTACTTCCTCTGAACATCAACGTCCTCATCTACAGAATGGGGATGACAATCCTATCTCCGAGGGTAATTGAATGAATTCAACCTGATAGCTTCCACAAAGCACTTACACAAAGAACAAGAATGGGAGCCAAAGCCCTCCACCTAACTGTCGCCTGTGCTCCTCCAGCATCTACCATGTTTGGCCTTGCTTTGTGAATTTGGCCTGTGGCTGAACCTTTTCTTACACTACACTCTCATCTTTCTACAAGTTAGATTTGTTTATTTATTTATTTAGTTAGTTAGTTACAGTTTATTGGGGTGACAATTGTTAGTAAAGTTACATAGGCTTCCGGTGTACAATTCTGAAATATATCATCTATATATCATTGTGTGTTCTCTTAGCCAGTGCCTGTATTCGTTTGCTAGGGCTGCCATTAAAAAATATTACAGACTGGGAAGCTTAAACCACAGAAATTTTATTTTCTCACAGTTCTTGAAGTTAGAAGCCTAAGATCAAAATGTTGGCAGGTTTATTTTTTTCCAGGGGCCTCTCTCCTTGGTTTGCAGATGGCCGCCTTCTGTTTGTGTCCTTACACGGCCTTTCTTTTGTGCACATACATCCAAGGAGTCCCTTTGTGTGTCCAAATTTCCTTTTCTTATAAGGACACCGGTAAGATTAGATAAGGGCCCCACGCTTCAGACCTAATTTAACTTTAATTGCCTCTTTAAAGGCTACACTAACACTGAAGTAAGGGCTTCCACATAGGAATTTAGGGGAGGGGCACACCATTCAATCCATAACAGTGTCTTTTCCACAGGTGTTTCTGAGCAACACTTTCTCAGTGAATGGGGGCAGGTTTTGGCCCAGAGGCTGAGGGTGGAAATGGTTGTCACACTTCAGTGTGGCTGAGATTCACTAAAGTGTCCACTAACTTACAAGTTAGAAGTACAAGTCCCCATGCCTAGAAATTCTAACTCAAGAGCTGTAGAGAGGCTCAAGGCTATACAATTTTTAACAAGCCACCTAAGGCAGGGAACCTTCAAAAAAGCTCAGAAATATACTGAAGTAGAAGTATTACCCATCCTCTACTTCAGTATTACCTGAGAAAGGGATCAAGCTCTTGTCTGAAATCCAAGCTTACTATTTTTTCAGTCACTGTTTCAGTTTACTTGAGTGACCCAGGAGAAAGCACAATCTCATTAGGTAACCTGTTATCATTCAATCAAATGTCTGTTTGTTAATTTTCTTGTTATAGATGTAAACAACGGAAATCTTTTTTATCTTTATTTTCCTAAAATTTCAGTTCGTCTTTCCATGTTTTCCCTCTTAGGAAAAAAATCTGCTTTCCCACTTGACTTACTTAGTTCTTACTAACTGTTCTTCCACAACATGGAAATCTCAGATGATGTCATCATTTGCCTTCAACTTTGCTGTTGACTCACATTTCCAATCCATTCTTAACTTTTATCCTTAATGCTATCCTATACTGCAGTGCATTATTTCCCTAACTTTCTGACAGATGAAGTCATCAGTAACATAAAACAGGTTTTTTTTTCTCCTCCAAACAAACAGCTTTTAGTTAATGGCATTTTGGAGGATTTTTTCAGACGGCTGAAGTCAACTTTGAATATATGTCATCTCTTTATCAGTTCTGTGAATGCAACCAGAAAAACCTCACATACTTCTTCCAGGTCACTTAATGAAAACTCTGACCTTACTTTTGGACTCCAGTGGGGAGATCATGATATGATCAGAACTTGAGGAAACCTTGTCCTGAGCCAAACGATCACTGAGGAAAACTCTTCTTTAAGGTTGGGACCAGTAGGAAGGTGGTATTGGTCATATGTTTACTTAAAGTTTACCCAGCCGTAACTAGGGGAGACAAAGGAGGCCACGTATGGCGCATCGTCAACATCAGAGAACACCATGGAGTTTAGATTAGTCCCCTATCACTATCAGTAGGAATAGGCTTAGAAAGCAAAACCAGTTTCTAAAGCAGAGGTCAGAAAACTATGGACTATGGGCCAAATTGAGACTAGTGCCTGTTTTTTAAATACAGTATAATTTGAACACAGACACACTCATTCGTTCATGCATTGCCTAGGTCTTCTCCCATGCTACACTGGCATGATTGAGCAGTTATAGCAGACACTGCATCAGCACAAAGTCTAAAATGTTTCCTATTTAGTCTTTTACAGAAAAAGTTTGGCATCCCCTCATCTAGAGTAAGTTCTCCCAGCCATATGAAAAATGCACATCAGCAGCAATGGGCTAGAAGAAGATGCTCACTGAAGGAAAAAAAAAAAAAAGTAAGAAAGTTGCTCTTCCAAGCCCTAAATTTCCACTAAAGAGATAGAGGTGATGCCCAGGAGCATGGATGTGCCTTGTAGCTTTCTTTTACTAACAGAACTCAGCCTATACCTATTCTCCCTCACAGCACTCAACCATTGGACCAGTTGTTTCATATCAGAAATAGATTTAAATGGGATCACCTCCCATGTCATGCTTTCCCCTTTAATTCTCTGATTTCTGGCCAATCCTGCAGGGCGGCCTAGGCTCCCAGGCACCGCCTTCCGGACTCAGGGTCATTCAGCAACCCCTGGCCCCAGTTCTAACAAAGGGGAACCACTGACCTGTGTCATTTAGTTCAACTGCTGACAGAAATCCTATTATCCTAGTGCCACTTCCCATTGTGGTCTCTAGATGCAGGCACACAGCTCTACACTCATGATTAACATGAGGTTCAGTAATCATGTTTACTCCCAACGGGGAGCTCAGCCTTTGTGGGAGCAATACCTCCACTCAGGGCCAGACTCTGAGCACATGTTTCGTATTTGTTTTCATTTTTTCATTTCTCTCTGACAATCACTGTGTATCTTCTGTGTTCATTCACTGTAACCTGCAGGAGAGCCTTAGGCCTAGGGCCCACTGCTGGCAGCTCAGCTGGTTACTTTGTATTCGGCATCAGCAGTGAACTTTTGTGGTCTAAAATGATGACAGACCCTTCTGAGAGTAAACTCTTAAAAACAAGCCTCTTTCACCAATAAACTAGCTAATGTTTATTGATTTACTATGAATGACTAGATGACAGAAACTTCACAATCAAAAATATATCATAGAAAAGGGTGAAAAAGGAATCAGCACTTTGAAAAGCATCTTGAAATTGCATTGGTTTAAAACATAGCCCGGGAGGTAGAGTTAATGCATCACACTGAGATCAAATATACCGTCTGCCTAAGGGCACAGGTTGGTAAATCAGGTCCCTTACCTCACTCTCACTAATACCCATTTGGCCCTGTAGGACGTCAACTTCTAAAGCGCCGTGACACCCAATAGCATGGGAATCCTGCCCCTTAGGTCAAAGACTGACCCCTCACCCAGTTTATCAAATGCCTGAGGTAGCACAGAGGTAGAACAAGACACTTAGGCCTTGTTGACGGTCCTTAGGATTGAATCCCAGTTCCAGCAGACACTACCATTTATTTCAATAAAGGGAAAATGCCCGCTGTGTGTGAGTAAGGGTCAGGGTGGGCCTGTGTAAAGGTTGTATGTGTTTCTGCATAAAACCCCATGGTGAACATGATGAGGACAACAGTGGAAACTCACATTCCTGACCGCTGCCTCTGTGATAGACAGTGCTGAGCATGTTACCTGCACTACCTGGTATAACACTCACAACCTCCCTTTAACGTAGGGACTATCAGTAACTCCCAAATTACAGAGTGGTGGCCTCAGCCACCGGAATGTTATGGCCCTGTGTACTTTTCTCTAAGTCTTCTTTTCTCAGGCCTTCCTTTGTAGATATAATATTGACTTCTTCACTTAAAATGACAGAGGTTACCTGCAGACTAGGAGATTTTCCAATGATGCCTTCATATCTCACAGAAATTCAGATCTGTACATCTTCGTGTCTCTATTTACATTCCACACGGACCCCAGCAATAAGACTCTTGCCTCCAGAGAGACGTCCATCATCTGACTCCAACTTTGTGATTAATAATAATAACTCTGGAAGGGCTAAAGCATAGTGATCTGGGGAACTTAGAAATGCGTTTTCACCGGGGTTCTGATCAAGCAGAGTAATGAAGGGGTTTGCTCTGCTTCTGCATGGTATGCAGGCTTCATACCATGTATACATACCAAAGATAAAAATATTAGACAGTGGAGAATCAGGATTCTGGTCTCCAGATCTTTGGCAGTATGCTCTAACAGTGAACTACAGAGGCTTTGATTTTAGGCAATGATCAGGTGGAGTCCTGACTATACTGCTTACCACCTCATGGCCTTTGGTAAGCTCTTATTTTTCTTAATTCTCAGGTTTCTCATGTGTAAAATGGGAAGTTGTGATTGTGAAGTTTTCACGTGGTAACATAGGTAACAGTCTTAACACAGGGATCAGCATACGAGAGTAGGCACTCACTTAACCGTAGTCATGAATTTAACCAGAGTTATTATGCTCTGTATTTATAACATAATCTAACACTATTTATTTGTTTTCTGTTTTCTAAAAGGTAGTGTATGTAGGTACAAACTCCTGGTTTACCCAGATAAGAGTTTGTTGAGCTTTGTTTGTTTCTTTCTTTCTTTGTTTGTTTTTTTAACATAGTTCTAAAACAGCTGAGGTGTTTTTTTGCCTTAGTGGGTTCTGTAAATAATTGAATCTTTTATCACTGAGTTTCTCACAGGTCGCTAGGGACATTCATTTGAGTTTCATCTCGCATTGTCGTGCACTGGAGAAAAAAGATTGTATAGAAGATTAGGTTTGAATATCTTCTAAACTAATACAAAATTATTGAATTTTACATTTCTAGTTAAAGATTGAACATGGGTTTGTTCTCATTCGAACTACTTCAGCAGGTATTTCAGGAGTTCTTCATATGTCTTAAGGCCATTGCGGTGCTATATTTGGTAAAAATAATAAATAATATACCTAATTTCTGCCTGGTAGAATTCTGATTTTATCTTGATACATTTTCCCCACAGTTAATAAGGAGAGTGTACATTCACAATAAACCATTGAATTGGGAGGGAAAAAAATTTCTCATCCCTTATCAGCACGTTCCACTCCATGAGGACGTAAGAATTCTCATGGGATACCTCTGCAGGCCAAGGGACGTAATTTGTTATAGCAGTGGTTCTTAAGCTTCTGTGTGCATCAGAATGGTGGGCTGGTTAAAAAACCATATTTCTGGGCATCACCCCCAGATTTCTGATTCATTAGGGTAGGGTGAGACTTTGTATCTCTAACGAATTCCCAGATATGTTGAAAACGCTGGTCCAACTACCACATTTTGAGAAGATCAACATTCTCTGAAGATTCAAAATAGTCTCAGCTTTACAGAGTGTATCTTTCACAAGCACTATGCCCTTAACAACCATAGTGGGTCTTTGTTTTTAATAATAGCTTTTTCTTTACTTCCTAAGTCTGAGTGCTCCTGAGACTCATTCTTTATACTTTTTTTTTTTCTTCTGTCTGGCTGAGCAGCCTGCAGCCTTCCTTGTCCATCTTTATGTAGTTGGCTCTCATATTTCCATTTCTAGTTCCCTCAATTCCCCTGAGGTCTAGATCCAGAAACTCCACATGTTCTTATTCAACAAGAATTAGTAGAACAAAGGAATGAATGAATGAATGAACAAATGGATGAATGAGTGGATATGCAATGCCTCAGGAACTAACTAAAGAACCAGAATTCTTCAATCTGAAATTCTCTTGGCTTTAAATCCCTGATGTTAATCCAAATGATCTATACAAATATATACTTTATAATTCTCTATGATATTGAATGGAAATAAGGATATAGGACAAGAGGTAGGAAAGTGTGAAGCTGATCTGCAATTGCTATAATTGTACAGGAGATTTAGGAAACAAGCAGACCTGTGACTGAAAATTTGCCACAGTCGGATATAGGTGAGCTGTAGGAAACTGATTTTCTTTATGACTTTTCCTAAAATTACCTTGACTTCAAATAGTAACTGCAGTTTATATGAACCACTTACCATATAACATGCTTTTTCTAATTACTGCTGCTTCCTGGAGGCATTACAAGGATTAGTGATATCATTAAAAATTTAATAGATGTGGGTCTGATAGTTCCTATCACATGTCCATTAAATCTGCCTCTTTAACTCTCTCCTCTGTGCCTCAGAGTTATAGTAACTTTTCTGGCCTCACTCATAATGGAGTTTTAGGGACCTTGATCGCTTTGACATTCCAAAGAACATTACCAGGTTTACTATATTGATGATGCCATGCAATTATGAACCAGGTGAGTAGGAATTGATATGGATATTAGATTTCCTGCTAAACACATGTATCCCAGAGAATGGAAGAAAAAAACCAAAAGCACTCAGCACACTGACTGCCTTATCGGGAGATTTTTAGAAGCCCAGAGGTCCTAGGCCGTTCTATGCAGGATGGGACACTCTTTTACTACCAGACATGGATGTAATACCATATTCTGGGATATGAGATCTATCTTTCTAAGCAGCCTCCAAGGCACACATGGCACAATCAAGAAGTGTGGGAGCATTAGAACCCCATGGGGGTGAACTTTAACCAGTGAGAAACAAGGAATCAAAAGGAGCTGAGCAGGTAAATTCTTTCTCTTTTGTCTCTAATGTGACCTCTCAGACATGTGATTTCTCTGACGTGCTGCCAGAGAAGAGATACATGCTAAATCAAAAAAACAACTGAGAATTTTGCTGGTCTTTTTTTTTTTTCCCCCCTATTTGGAGCTTATCATGAAGCAGTGGCCAGTGCTATCATGCATCACACTGTGATGTATTGCATCTCCCCTGACCTCAGTTTCCTTTTCACTAACCCCCACAGTCCTGAACTGGCATCTTCTAAATAAATTGTAGCACCTTAATCTTTCTCTCAGTTACTTCATTCCCGAGGACCCATCTGTACTACTGATCATGCAGGGTTTATTCTAGAAATGTAAAGATGGATTGACATCAGTACATTTATCAAATTTACCAAATTAATCATTAAAGAGAAAAAAACACATGATTATCTCAAGAGACTAATTTTATGAATAATTTTTTTAATACCTGTTTATGTTTTTTAAAAATGTGAGATTTTTAGATGTGGATAATAATTTCTTAACTTGATAAAAAATTATATACAAAATCTAGAGCAAACATCACTCTTAAAGGAAAAGCTTTGAATGCACAGCATTTAAAATGGGGGAAAAGGCAACGATGCCCGCTATTTATGTGAAGTGCTATTGCTAGCATTTAACACAGTACAAGGGGTTGGGATGAATGCCATAAAATAAAACTAAAATAGAATCACACACACACA
>NW_017732549.1:116222-118155 GCF_001890085.2 Hipposideros armiger
CAACTAGACTGAAGAACAAAAGGATACCAACTTGTCTGCTCCTCTTCCCCCAATTCCCCAATAAAAATCTTTAAAAAAAAATTTAAAAATGAGATATGTGCTAAAGTTGGAATCACAAATCCATGGGGAAAAGATGGATTATTTACTAATAATCCTGTATTAGTATTATATACTAATATAATATATTGGAAACCTATTTCACAGATCAGAGTATATGTAAAACACTTAAATATAAAAGTAAAATTATGGGGCCGGCCGAGAGTGGCTCAGTTGGTCAAGAGTTGGCTTAAGAGCGCGAGCGCTGAGCAACAGGGCTGGCGGTTCAATTCCCACATGGGCCAGTGATGCTGCGCCTGAGCTGAGCTGTCGCTGAGCTGTCAACAGGTGGCAGGATGGCTCAGCTAAAAAACAAAAAAACGAAAAAACAACAAGGCTGCCGCTTGGACTCCCGCATGGGATGGTGGCTATGCCCACCCACAACTAAGATTGAGCACAGCACCTTGAGCTTAGAGGCCACGAGCTGCCGATGGGAAGCCAGATGGTGACTGACTCCCTCCACAACGAAGATTGAAGAACAACAACTTGGTTGGTCCCCTCCCCAAATTGCCCCAACACTGTTCCCCTCCCCCCAATTCTCCAATAAAATCTTAAAAAAAAAAAAGTAAAATAACGAAATTAACAGAAAAAAATACAACATTATTGGGTCTAGGGAGAAATGCCTTCATAACAAGAACAGAATTAAAAGGTAAAGTTTTGTAATTCTATTAACGTATTACAACTATAGACAAAATTAAAAGAAATATGTAGATTGGAAGAAGATATTTGTGATCTGTAAAACTGACTCAAAAATGTATTATCGGGAACTATTCTATCCAATAGATAGTCACTAGCTATATATGGCTATTTAAATTTGAATTTAAATCAGTTATATAGAATTCTATTTTCTCAGTTGCACTAACCACATTTTAATTGCTCCCAGCCATGTGAGGCTAGTGGCCACTACATTTAATGGTGCAGATGAAGAATATTTCCATTATTATAGAAAGTTCTGTTGAACAGGCTGATCTAGAATATATCAAAAACTCAGGCAAATCAATAAGAAAAGGCTGGAAACTCAATTTACACAAGCAATTCATAGAGAAATTTAAATGACTAGCAGGATTTAAACATATGCCCAATATCAGTAGAAATGAGAGAGAAAAATGAAAATGAAATACCAATTCAGACAAAATAGACTGGCAAAAATGTGAAAGTGGGATAAAGCAAAATTTGGTAAAAAATTGAAGAAATAAGGACCTTCATGCAGTGTTGGTGAAAGTGTAAAACTAGCACCACCGTTGTGGAAAGCAGTTAGCAGCACTATATAAAATTAAGAATATCCACGTCCCAGCACTCACACCCCTGGTTGCATACAATAGAGAAATTATCACACAGGCTGATGTGATGTGAATCATCGTGGTCCTGGAGGCTCCATTTCAGAGCTGGTTCAGCAGGTCTGAGTACTACAGTAGAAGAAGGGTGTGATTTTGGCTCTAGAACTTCTGTTTCTCTACCAAGACACTATTATTAGATGTTAATTGGTCTCAGCTCTATAAATATAAAGAGCATCACACAGAGTTGGGGCTCCATCTGGAAAGCTGGCCATGTTGCATACAGACTACCTGTGCAAGTCCTAAGCTGTGGGGTGGTGAGAGTCCAGGGGACTGTGTACTCTCTACTTCTATACTTGTAAGTGTTTCCCAAATGAACTTCATATGATATCTGCACTGCACGGTACTGTCAGTGTCTATATGTGACTCTTTTTTAATGAACTAGGTCTATATGGAGATCTGTGGGAAGATATTTGTTTGTGTTTTCAGGGTGGTAGAAGCAATATCAGTGCCTATTGCTAGGGAAATGGATAAGGAAAATGAGGTAGACCCATAATATATTA
>NW_017732549.1:118308-118922 GCF_001890085.2 Hipposideros armiger
TGTTCTCCAAATTTGCCAATACAAACTTAAATTATAAAAATAGTGTTCTCTTCATAATGTGATAAATGGATGATGTATTGATGTATTATAGAATTCTATACTTGAAACCTATGTAACTTTACTAACCGTTGTCACCCCGTTAACTTTAATTAAAAAAAATAGTGTTCTCTAGTTCAATAACCAACTATAATAGCAAAAAAAACCAGAATTAAGTATATAGTAATGACTTAATGCATAAGATCTTAACAAAAAATGAATGACGAAAAATATAAAAGGGAAATATGAATAAGTGGAGGATTATACCATGTTAATAGATCATATGACAATCTCTTAAAGTTGTCAGTTTACCTCTCAATCAAACTGTAACTCAATGTAATTATAATTAATATTCTAGTGGAGTTTTGACAAATTTTTATTCTAAAAATTTATATGGGAATATATAAAGTCCAGAAACAACAAAGAAAGGGAATTAATGCTGCTGGATAATAAGACATATTATAAAGTTATAACAACAGAAACCACATGGTACTTAGCCAAGAACAAGCAAACAGAACAACAGAAGAGAATAAAGACCCCAGAAATTGACCTGTGTGTGTTTAAAAATGAGGGCCAGC
>NW_017732549.1:121891-122748 GCF_001890085.2 Hipposideros armiger
AAGACATATATGTCATGTGTGTTATATATGTACATATAACATGTCTTCTCACTTTCATGTAAGGAAATCAAGCAGCCCTTTGAATATTACAGTTCCCATGCAACAAGATTTTCCAGGGTATATTCTCTCTCTAAGTCTTAAAGATAATGGATCTTCTAACTTGTGATACAATATTTTTAGACATACACTCTTAGGGTTGTCCCTTTGTCTCTCGCACTTGGAGAGAGATACAATGCTAGAAGTTGGGTAGATATAACCTCCCCCCAGATCTACAGCATGAAGGCAGTGTTACAGCGTTATTTTAAACCCAGCTCCCAATGTCTACTATGCATTTATCTTGTCAGGTGAAGGTGGGATCTTCTACCACATGCCTGGTTTGCTAATCCTAATTGGAGACACCACCTCCAACCTGCTTTGCTACTTGGATTCTGGCTCTTTCCTCCTCTTTCTGAAGAATTCTACTCATGCACAACTGATTTCAAGCTAGAATATGTCATCAAAAGTCAAGCCGGTTTTTTATGAATAAATATAAAAAAAGGACACCAATGTGTATTGCTAACATCAAAAACAGACCTAAAGTGCTTAAGGACAGTCTCCAATTTCTTTGATTGTCATAAGCTCTAGATCCATAGTCAGGATATGGATAGGGGGATGATGAAAGTATATTCTGTCTTTTTTCAGACCCGCAGAAATCCTATTTTTGTAGCCCCCAAAATCAAATGAACATTGGTATTCACATTTACCAAGCCAACTCTAACGGCCTCAGACTTATGGGAAATTCTTTCTGAAATCTTCCATTACTGTTATTTTAAGGTTTGGGATATGTTATTGTGAACATTTTTTTAATTATGTATTTT
>NW_017732549.1:125488-128627 GCF_001890085.2 Hipposideros armiger
TACTTCTTCCTCCATAGTTTAGATTTAAGAGCCTGAACCTTTGACATGTAGTGAACTTTGAGGAAGTAATTTTTATAAAGAAGTTAAGAACCCAGTGAATAAGTTGTAGTGGGGAAGCCAGATGGTGAAGGAATTAGAGGACATAAGTATGGGCCAGGTATTCTAGAAGAATGGATTGAAAGTGAAGGAAAGAATTAGGGTCAAACCTATGGGGCCAAAGGAGTACTGAGTGATAATAGTAACTTCCATTTACAGGTGGTTTCTTTAAGACAATCTCTCTGTGATCATATTTCACTGACTCTTTAACACTTTGGAATAGACTTTATTAATTACATTTTACAAATGAAGAAGCTAAGGCTCAAAACTGTTAATTTATTTGTCTTAAAGCTCTCAGCTAACAAATACCTGAGTCAAGATTTGAACTCAGGCCTGAGTCTTTACAGAGCTCATAAAATTGACAACCAATATAATAAGTAAATTTTAATAGATATAAAATTTAGGAAAACAGCCAATATGGTTAATTAAGTTTTGCTGCAGATGGAATCTTCTTGAAAAATTATTCATTCTCTCATTTCTCCATTTAGCATATTATAATAAAACTGAATACAACTGAGTAGGTTTCTTTTGTCCATGAGTTATCATCTAAGGCTCATTTTATGACTACTAATGAACCTCACTTTCTAAGAGATGGTCGAGGAACTCAAAATGGACTTCAGAAATTTCTTAGATTTAGAGATTATGAAAAGTGGGCCTGAGGATCAAAAGAAAGATTAGTGAACCAAAACAGAGTTTTCCTAGTTGTACTGCTCTGGAAACTTGACAATGAGTTACCACATGCATGTACACCTACTCACAAGTAATATATATTCTATTCCCCGTGGATATAATAATTCTTTAATAACTCTGTGAAATTATATAGTATAGAAAATGGTTTTAAATATGCAATGGTCACCAGTTCTTTACAGGTGCTCCCATTAAGAGTAGGACCTTGAATTTTGTCAGGCCGTCTAACTTTCTTTGGCCAATATAGTGTAGTGGAAATGACTTTATGCAACATCTGAGCCAGAACCCACAGGCCTTTAGTTTCCCCATCCACCCTCTTAAATCCCTCCAGCTCTGACTGAAGAAGTTGGGCTAGTTTCCTTGAGGATAAGAGACCATGTGGAGAGAAATGAGGCCCAGCTACTAGTCAGCACCAACCACAAGACATATGAGCAAGACCATCTCAGACCATCCAACCTGTCAAGCCACCAGATGGTTGTACTACATGGGTGACCATAGATGAGGCCAGGGAAGAACTGCCCAGGTGGCCCAGCCCAGACTGCTGACTCAGAGAACTGTGAGCAAATACAAAGTTTGTTATTTTTTTGCCACTAAGTTTTGGGGAAGTTTGTTACGCAGCATTATATAACTCATACAACTTAATTTCATCCATCTGCACAAGCCAATTTGACCTTGAAACAATTATTTCATTAAAATCCTAATTAACAGTTCCAGGAACATGCTTTCAGGAATGGGAAGGTAGAAGTTTTCATCCTAATGTCACATAAACTTAACTAGCATACTTAAGGAACACTACTTGGGAAAGTAGAAAACAGTTGACTCCTTAATGAAGAAATCTTTCTCAGGAGACTGTTCTGTTCTATTTGAACATAAGCCTCATATCTGGAAAAGAACCTTAAAGCATTTCTCTTTCCAATGGAGAATCAAATGTTGTACTTACCATCAGTAACTTTTTAGGTCTACCTGTTCCTATCTTTGTAGGTAAAATCTTCTGAAATTCAAGTAAGTATAAAATATCAGTCTTACAACTAAGGGAACTATATTTATCATTCCTTGGAAATAAATTTTAAGACATAATTTTTTATTTGCATTTTGTAAATGTGCTCAAACCTCAATGCTATTTTATTTTACAAGCAAGATTTATAATAACTGAAATAAGATAAACACTGCCAGTAAATCACTAAAAGCTATAGGCAGCTATTAATAAAATACTTGACTAAGCAACTGTTTTGGATTATATTAGCATTCTTCCCAGGATTTCTTTGTATTTAATTAAGATATTAATACTTTCCTCCATACACTGACATTCTCTGTGCTCCATTACCCTAGTNAATTATGTATTTTATGTATGTGCACATCTACAGAAAGTTGAGAGATGCTATAGCAAGAGCTGCCAAGCGGGCACTATTTTAAACCAGAATCCAGAGTTAGGACGTGTGGTCCTTGAGCTCAGTGAAGATGCCAATTTTGGAATCATCAGCACAGATAGTACTTTTAGTATCATGGTAGGCAGAATTCTAAGGTCACCCTGGTGATTATTTTGTGTGGGCCTGACTTAATCTGTTAAGCCCTTTTAGAAAAAGTCTAGAGATGAGAGTCAAAGCAGCAGAAACTGTCTCCTACCAGCTCTGAAGTGCCGTGCATCCTGCAACCACAGAAAATGAGTTCTGTCAACAACCTGAGAGAGATTGGAAGAGGCGCCAAGAGTTAGATGACACTGCAGTCCTGGTTAACAATTTGATTTCAATCTTGTGAAACCCTGAGCTTGTGAGGACCCAGCTATGCTGTGGCCAGACTCCTGACCCACAGAAACTGTGATAATAATAGGTGCTGTTCTAACCCTCTAAGATTGTGGTAATTTCTTACATAGCAGTAGAAAACTAATTCAAACATTGTGGATGGGTCACCTGCCTGCAGGAGCCAGTAGGTAGGAAGACAGAAACAGAAGACTGCACCTCAGAAAAATACTCACAGTTAAGAGAGGAGGTGTACTTAACAGAGATGGTGTCATCTTTATAAAAGAAGATCAAGAACAACATAGAATGTAAGGAAGTCATGAAACCCAAAGATGAAGGGTAGTTAAGTTCAAAATGCTGCAGCAATATCAAGATGAATGCAAACTTGAACCGACAAGGGCATTAAAAGAAAGGTCATTAGGACTTCACAGAGTCCAAAGGCTTTAATTGCTAATACCCAGTTGAAAAGAATCATGCCATCTGCAGCTCTGAGCTTGATCACAGAAGTGGCCTGGAGTATATAGTAATGATCAAATTCAAGACATAAAAGGCTACACCCAAAGCCAATTTTACTTGGCTTTAAGAAATGATACATGCCAGACCATAAAACACACTCTGTG
>NW_017732549.1:134811-164030 GCF_001890085.2 Hipposideros armiger
TTTACTATCCTTGCTAAAGCAGTGGTTTTAAACCAGGGGGAATTGTACCCCCTGGGCACATTTGGCAATGTCGGGACACAACTGGCACAATGGAAGAGGGGGGTCCTACTCAACATCTAGTGTAGAGGCTAGGGATGCAGCTAAACTTCTTACAATGCACAGGCGAGTGCTCCACCAAAATCTCATCTGGTCTAAAATGTCAATAATGTCAAGATTGAGAAACCTCTTATTAGAGTAAACAGCATTCAATGCCTCTCATCTCCATAGAAGTAGTTGGCAGAAAATCAAAATAAAACAGGATATGACACTCTGGAAAAGCAAAACTATGGAGACAATAAAAAGATCAGTGGTTGCCAGGGGCTTGGAGAGCAGAGGAACGCTGAATAAGCAGAGAACAGAGCATTTTACAGGTGGTGAAAATACTCTGTATGATATTATAATGACAGATGTATGTCATTACACATATGTCCAAACCCATAGAATAGACAACATCAAGAGTGAATCCTAAGGTAAGCTATGAGTTTTGGGTGATTATGATGTGTCAGTGTAGATTCATCCTTGGTAAAATATGCGCCATTCTGGTGAATGATGCTGATGATGTGAGAGGCTGTGCATATGTCTGGGCAGGAATTATATGGGAAATCTCTGTACTTATCTCTAAATTTTCTTATAAATCTAAACCTGCTCTAAAAAATAGTCTTAAAACGAACAAAAAACAAAATAGGTAGTACATAACTTAGACTAAAGAGCTTGAATAAAAAGTGATAAGGGCACCATTCCCAGAAATTTGAAGCTGGAAGCCAGCACTTCACAGAATGTACTGAAAAGAAACAAAGTTTCTGCAAAATTATAGTAATAAAGTGAACATTGAACATGCGTAAAGGATAATTATAATTTTCTGCAAAATATAAAGACATTGTGATGCAAAATTGACATCCTATAACAAATAGTTGTGAAATAAGCACCACATGGGGCAGAAAAATCTGCAAAATTTAACCATGCAAGAAGGGACTACAACCAGCCAGATCAACATTAATTCTTTATGAGAAGGGAAAGGAGAGTACGTGCGGGAGCTTATTGTGTATATGAGGTCAGACAATTAAGTTCGCGAACTCATTCTAGAGAAGTGCTACATATTTCATTGCTGAATATCATTATGGTCACCTTTGAAGTACTCCCTTTGGGAAGCTATGCACTGACACCTGCACCTAGTCCACCCTTCAAAGCAGTTTTGGAACACGTTTTTGGAATGGCCATCAGAGCTGTTGTCGTACTACCCCTGATGTCCCGAATGTCATCATCAAAATGTCTTCCTTTCAATGTTTCCTTTATCTTCGGGTAAAGAAAGAAGTCATTGGGGGCCAGATCAGGTGAGTAGAGAGGGTGTTCCAATACGGTTATTTGTTTACTGGCTAAAAACTGCCTCAAAGACAGTGCCGTGTGAGTTGGTGCATTGTCGTAATGTAAGAGCCATGAATTGTTGGTTAAAAGTTCAGATCATCTCATTTTATCATGCAGCCTTTTCAGCACTTCCAAACAGTAAACATGGTTAACTGTCTGTCCAGTTGGTACAAATTCACAATAAATAATCCCTCTGATATCAGAAAAGGTTAGCAACATTGTTGGAACAATTTCAAGAACTTAATTGTCAGGCCTTGTATGTATGTATGTATATATTCCCATGGACTTGCACAGTTAGTACTGTGGAAGATTAAGTATGGTTGCAAATTCTTTGACTTCCTTTCCATTAAGAGGTGGACTCCATTCATGTTACCTCCACTTGAAATTCAAAGGGTTTCATGACTGTTTGACCAATTTAATACAGTTTCTGGGCCCAGGCCTTGAGAGGCTGATAGCTTCTATTTCCTGTAACTTGGAACACTTTTGAGAGCCCAACCAGGAATGAACTCTAATTTACTCTGAGATGGCCATGCTGAAAAAATGCCATGGATGCACTCAATAACCCCAGTGGAATGCAGTTTTCCATCCATCCCCACCAAAAAAAGCAGACATGCGAATGAAACCATCTTATATCTTCACACCAGCCAGTCTTTCAGTTGATACCATGGAGTAACCTTTATGAACACCACATAAAAAAGAGTTGCCCAGCTGAACCCTGGTAAATTCTTGATCTAGAAAACTGTGAGATATAATGTTTGTCATCTTAAGCCATTAGGTTTCAAGGTGTTTGTTATGGAGCAATAAACAAAAAAAATCATGTTGTTATATATATACAATAGCATATTAAAGAATGACAGTTTTGGTGTATACTAAAATAGATAGATATGAAAATTGAATGGACTCTATCTGACTATGAGAAATCTTCCTGCTGAGACAGAAAACAGCAAGTAAACATTCCACCTTTAGATGGTTTATTTCGATTTTGGTGAATTGTAGATTACAGAATTGTAGCATGGCTTGTTACAAGGGGGATAGTTTTAACATAGAGAAAAGACTGATAAACAGAATTAAGTGCTCACCAAGTGTGAAAACACTGCCAGCTTGAATCGATTTGGGGTAAAAATTTTTTGTCTCTTATGCAGACCAATTAGGAAACTTGTGAATTGCAAAGATACACTTTATTATTTTTTTTAAAACTCTATCCTGTCCACCTATAAACTTTGCCAGACCTTGATTTATCTTTGATCATGACGAAAAAAAAAAAAAGACAAAACAAACAAAAACCTGTCTTTTCACACTTTCCAGTGCTTGCGATTTGTTCAAGAAAGGGCGGTGTTAATCTAGTTTGTTTGTACTAATGGGGAAACCGATGTACTCCAGGAGGTCAAGAGACGGAACTGATGTCAGAAGCTGGAAGGTAAGTGATTGGGGCAGCCAGGGAGGTGTAGCTGTGAAACCACTGGGGATAATAGCACTTTCTGCTTTGGTCTCTATCCTTGCAATGCCCCATGCCTATAATATATCCTAATTTTATCCATTCAAGATGTACACCATAAGTTCATTCTCTCTTCCTCCAATGAGGTATTCAGAATCATATTCTCCCTGATTTTTCTCTCTCTAGTCAAAACATTCTCAGCTCATTGAATTATTCTTTATATCCCTTAGTATTTTAATGATCATGTTATTTTTCAAGTAGGACACCCAAACTGAACCAGCCAGTATACAACAAAGCAGCATTAGCCCCTCCCATTTTTTTGGCCATGTTATATCATTTAATGCAATGTAAGATGGGCTTTTTATTTAATGAGCACACTGTTAACCAACAATAAATGAAAGTTACTTTATACCTTTCATTCTTTGTTATATGGTCCCCCATCTGATATGCAGGGGTCTGAAAAAAATATTTGAATAAGTGAGGACTTGGCTCTGAAGAATATTTTTAAGAACCAGTGTAGGGGGGAAAGTTTAATAAGACCAAATTCAATCCTAGAGATTCAATTCTGAGACAAAGAGCTACTTCAAGCAGGAGGGTAGTTCTTTCAGTGTCTGTGCCATGATTTTCACATGAGCCAAAAGAGATAAAAGCAATGGTTTGAAAGAAAAACAGAATTAGCATTCATGGCTGTTTTAAGTAGCCATGTCTAGTGGTAAGCAAATTTTTGTTTAATTAATGTAAGCTTAATTTTGTAGGAAAAAAAAGGAATGAATAGTTCAGTAGTACTGGAATGTGTGCTTCATAAACTCAGGTAAGTCAGCTTTAAGACAAAATGAAAACCTCTTGCCTTAATGGAGTGGACAAATGGGTAGTAAAAGGAAATCTTGTCTCCTGCCGAGTTTAGATCTGTTAAGCAGAGGGAACAAAGAGAATCACATTTATTTTATTTGTGTGTGTGTGTGTGTGTGTAAACACATATATGTACGGATATACCGGGGGTGCCAAAAAAATGTATACAAGTGGACACGTTGGTCATTGTTGCTCAAGCAGTAGTTCACTGTAATCAGAAGTGTCTGGATGCTGATGGTAACCACTTTGAGCACCTCTCGTAATTGCAGAAGTCAAACGTGACTTGTATTCATCTTTTATTATTGGTGAATATTGAGTATTACACTTTTAATACACTTTTATTTTCTTAAAACGTGTATACATTTATTTGGCACCCTCTCTGTGTGTATGTGTGTGTGTGTGTGTGTGTGTGTGTGTGTGTGTAGAAATTCCATTGCTGCTACTTTCACTCACTCCTTGGCCAGAAATGAAAGAAAAGAATTAAACAAAACTGTAAATTAACCTGGCTAAGGGTCGATAATTAACAATTATTTAAAAGGCCTCAAAGGCCTTTAACCAGCGAGAAGGCACAGAAAGCCAATTTCTATGTGCATGTGTGTGTGCCCACATGCATATACATTAACTGTGGGTGTGTACCAGCAATAAGAAAATGTGTGGCTTCTACCATCCTGAATGAAAATGCTCTTATACTAAAGGGATTGGCTTGCATAATTGTCTTCTTTATGAACTTCTACTTCATCTATATACTATTATACAGTGTTCTGAAAACTTAGCACTCTAATATTGCTATAGAAATAAAGATAGTTTCCTTTCCCAGTAGTCATCATTACAATGTTTATAGCTTCTAATGGACACTGTAGGTCTCTGGGAAATGAACAACACATCAGTGGATAGACAGTAGGCACATTGGCACAGGCAAAACTTATGAATAGGCTCACCAATCATATGAAATTGCTGCAATTTATATGTGGGAAAGTTTTAACATTGGTCATTTTACAAACATATTAAAACTAAAAATATTGAAGTAGATGTTGAACCTTTTAGTGCAGCCAAATATGTGCAGTGAGGCCACTGTCTCCTGAAATTTTGTGAAATGTATACATAAAATATTGTAGGCTCTCCTGAACAAGCTCGATACAGAAATTTTTTGGAAGTGGACAAAAGTCTTTGAAGCTTATTGAGCAAACATAATGGCAATCAACTTGAGTTGTGATGATCAGTGGAGAAAACCTAGGGCACAGATACTAAAGGGTATTTTTCCGTGTGACTCTTTAGCTGACGGTAAAGGCAATTCTAAGAGAGACATGCAAAATACTTGAATAATGGTAACATCATTTGAATGTGGCCTACTTTGATGGGCTAACAATTTATATGTCTACATTCTGAATTTTTTTTAATTGTAATTATTTTTGAGTAGTTTTTTAATATACTCCAGAGTCATAATTGCCAAAGCCCAATCCATACATTTCAATTTTTAAAAAATGTAGTGCCAGATGGCACAGACAATTAGGAACAGACTGTGCATTAGCCATGCACTAAAGAAAATAGTCCCTGTGCTCAATGAATAAACCATTGCCTTATCAGCCGTGGTGCTAGGTTATGGGTCTCTGTATCACACTCTGTGTGATGCGATTATTTTCATTTTCTGTTACCTGTAACATGACTTTGTCTGTTTTGTTCCATTAAGCAACAAATGTCCAAAGGTCTTCTGTAACTTTTTAGTTTCATTCAAGTTAATGGATTTTTATAGAGCGTGTGCTATCTGTTAGTCTCTGTCTGGTCTCTACAGATAGAGCAGTGAGCTACTTAGACAAGGTCTTCCCCTGAAGGAGATTAAATCTTAATGCTGGGAATCAGGAAATAAGCAAATGAACCCAACAACCTCATATTATGAAAAGTGTAGTAAAAGTAATAAACATTATGTCATTAAAGAGAATAATGGTGGAAGCTAACTATTCATAGTTTTGTGTATAATTGTACATGAATGTAGAATTCCTACATTTCATTCTGGGGATAGCATCCTACTAGAAAATTGTTCTCAGCAATAGTATCAGTGGGAGGTTATGGGATTCTTTTGTAATATCTCTTCAAAGGCTTTTATATTACTAAAATCTCATTAATTTCCTTTAATACATTTTAATAACTTTTAATAAGGTTTCCTAACTTCTGATTGACATTCTTTGAATTAATCTACTGTATCCATGTAGCTATCTGTACTCTGAATCCATTTTTTCCCATTCTCTATCAGATTCTGTGATCCATGAAACCAAGTGGCCTCAAGTCTTCCAAACTTCTGAGAACATGATTACTCAGCTATTGGGCACACAGTCCCCCAATCACTGGCCCAATCAGAAAATAATCTCATTCCAGATTTTCTCATAATTCTCGTAATTATTTCTCATAATTCCCAAGAAGTCTTATGTATTCTGCTTGTCACTTGTCTACTCATACTCTGAACTATAACGATTTCTGTCTTCTCCAGCTCCTAGTGTCTTTTCATCCACTTCCTTTTATTATTTCTGTCTTCTCCAGCTCCTAGTGTCTTTTCATCCACTTCCTTTTATTATTTTTACCATATTTCCAAAGGTTTTCTAGGACTTATTGCTCTTTTTGCCACAAAATAGTCTTTAAAAAACAAAATTCCTAACAGAACTGCTAACCCAAAGTTGATACTGTTTATAATTAATAAATTTTTGTGGGATCATTGGAAGAAAATTAAGGGAAACTACAGAATAGGATGGTTTGTATCTAACATCATTAGCCCTAAATTCTGTCAGCCTCACTTAGTCACTTTTCTAAGGCCCTGCCTTTCTGGGGCTCCCTTCCTGAAAACTTAAAAAAGTTCCTTAATATCTTTGCTTTTTATTAGACTTAAGTTCCCCTTAAGGCAGATCTTTCTGATCTGTCCTCAAAGCACCAAGGATTTCAGATTAGGTCACCTGTTCTTTATTTTATTATGCAGAGCAGTTTATCTTTCTTTGTGTTCCTTGACCAAAAAGCTGAATCAATATTTTCCTCAGTGAAAGAGTGATTTTCTTCCTGCTGTAAACTCTGTAGCTTCCTTAGAACATGAAAATGGCAGAAGTTAATTATTTTCATTGTTTTAAATAGCAATTTTTCCTTTCTGCTACATGGCTGGTAATGCTTCTTTGTTCTAGACAATTCTGGGGCCTTTTCTTCTAGTGCATCACACTAGGAAAAAAGGTGAGAAAGCAGGGAATGCATAGAAAGTAAGCTAGAACATCTGGCATCCACTGGGGACAAACTCTGGACACCCTGCTTGCCAGGGTGTAAAGGACAATCACAAACTAAAGACAGATCAAGAATTTCTGTCCTGGGACCACAGATTGGAAAGTGCAGGTAGAGGTGGTAGATACGTTATTGAAAAAAGGATCTAAGATGAGACTGCAACATGCAGAGAAAGGCCCAAGCAAATAGTTCCAACAAGTTTAAAGAAATTATGGAAATCGAATCTCAGCGTGATACACAGCTGTTACCCCTCTAGGCCTCACAGCCATGAGCAGTGTTGAAACAAACCATTCCCATTAGACCTGTTCAAAAGTGGGCTAGTAAGTAATGATATCTCTGAGGAGACTATCAATATATCCAAGAAGACCCAATAAAGTCACACTAACCCTTGAGTATATTGGGGACAAATACCATCTCCAAGCCTACTAGTTATGTGAGTAAATGAGTGAATCAGCCTGTCATAGATACCAGGGAAAAGAGGGACTGGTTGCAGAAGGCAAGATGTTCCCATGAAACAGTTTGAGAGGGGCTAGGACTGGGGCAAGGACTCACTTTGGTTCAAGAAATCACAATCCCATGATTTTCCTGCCATGCTGAAGAGCTTAATTGTTTCAGGCTGTTTTCATTCGGTTGTCTCCATATCTCCTTGTTTATTACATTTGACCCTTGAACAATGCAAGAGTTAGGGGTGCTGACCCTCATGAAGTTAAAAATCCACGTATAACTTTTGACTCCCCCAAAACTTCAGTTGTCTCTCAGTATCCACATAAGATTGGTTCCAGGAACTACCTCCTCCCCCCATCTACTCACAAATTTCAAAATCTGTGGATGATAAAGTGCCCTATGGAAAATGGTATAGATCAATGCATACAGTCCACCCTCTGTGTCTGCTGTCCTTCAACTGTGGATAGAAAACAGTAGATGTATTTATTTTTTCAATCTGCATTTAAGTGGACCCGCATGGTTCAAAACTGTGTTGTTCAAAGGTCAACTGTATTCTTATTCACAATTGACTATTGTGATAGAGCAATTAGCCCATTTCTCAAGTTGATCCTTTTAAGACTTCAAAGAATATTTCATTGTCTATACAACCAATGCTAAAAAAAATGAATACCTGGTTTTGAACATTTTAAGCAAAAGACAATGCAGGCTCCTAGATATTTTTAATCTATTAATTTGCTGAAGAGCCTGATTTCTCCATTTTTTTTTAGCTTTGTGACTATTGCAAATAATGATCTGAACCTCAGTTTCCTCATCTGTAAAATTGGGATAACAATAGTATCTAACTTAGAAGGCTCTTGTTGAAAATAAATAAGATAATATGTGTAAACTTACAGCCAGCTCAATGCTGCTATGTAGTTTGCAGTCAATAAATATTAGCTATCGTCATCATCATCATCATCATATCACTTTTACAATATTCATTTTCTTTAACTAGACATCCTTAGTCTTTCCTAGTGAATTCATAAAAATCATAATTAATTCTACAATAACACAAGGACTCCAAATTGAATAGAATAATAAAATATGCACTGTGAATAAAACTTGTAAAACTTGAGGATCCTGGAAAACTAGAAAGGTAGACTTTGTATAGTAGAAAATAAGCAGAGTTAAACTGAACAAGAGTTTTCAAGGGCTCAGGGTTCAAAATTTCAATACTCCAAGGGTGAATGTGTTTTTCAGTCCAGAGGAGGGTCTAAAAATATAATTAAATGATAATCCAATGATAAAACTGGACTAGCAAAAAAAATGAATATATAAAGTTCAACAAAGTTGGCATTGGCATTAAAAAGAACATTTTACAATCATATCTGTGTGCCTGAAGATTACACTTTTAAAGTCTATTTAGAAAGCCAATTCTTTATTTCTGAAAAGTATTTAATATATTTAAGAATGGTATTATTTGCTAAAGGCTTTATACCATTTTTTCACATTTTCCTCAAACAATGCATATAAGAGGAGGAAAATATGATTTTTCAGCAAAAAAAATACAAGGAGAAGGAGGTCAGATGACACATGCAGGGCCACAGAACTTGAGGAAGGCAAACATCTCAAGCTCCTAAACTGGGACATTATTAGCCCATGTCTTAATCCTGTAAGTCATCATCTCTGTCACTTAAATGATGATTTAAACTATACCAAAAGGACTATAAGTCAGGGATGTTGTCCAAATGCTCTTGCTTCAAAGGCCCATAGGACAGAGAAAAAATTATTTTTCTGAAATTGAAATATATTACATAGGCCTCTTATTATAGCCTAATCATTTACAAGATTTCATTTTTCTAGAGTTGGTAATTTTTGCTGCAGAAATCCAGAGTACTCTGTCATAAGAGGTATTTTTTTTATTATACCTTGAAGTACTGACCTACAAAACAGGTGGAAATTGGTAATGGTTTGAGTGTAAGCTAGCACCTTCAAAATCCAAACAAAAATCATGCAGTAATTAAAGCAACACCACTACCTACTATTTCACCATTAAAAACTCCTTTATTTGGGATTTGAGTATGTATAGTACTATTGAGTACCAATTATATGCCCAGTACTCTCCTAGACCTTTCACATATACTACTTCAATTAACCCTCACATTTTTCTAAAAAACTAGTTTTATTTCTATTATATGTACTGAGAAAATAAGGCATGGAGAGGTTATATGGTTTGCTCAAGGCCACTGAAATCCCCTAAAATTAAAATATCTATGGAAGGTATTATTCCACCTCTGGTAATTTTTTTAATGATGCGTACACCAATTACTTCCCAAAGTTCAGAGAAAGATTGACATGTTCCAGACAGGAAAGGCTATAAAGAAATTATTAGGCATAGTCTTCATTATGCTGTATATCATATTTTATATGTCTTTGATGTATTAAAATGGTAAATTAAAATTGTCGCTCATTATTATATTTTTATCACTTGTGTGAAGATTTCCATGTTTGTATCCCTGTGGAAAAGAGGGCAAGCATTGCTGGAAGACTGAGATTGCTCCCAGTACTACTGGCCAGGGCACGATGTGTCCTCAGACAGGAAACTAGAATTATGAGGAAGGGTTAATGCAGACAGGAGAGCAGATTAAGCCTCTTTTGGGTTGGACTTTGAGGAGTTCAGATGGCTAGGTGTATACTTCCTCATAGTAAGCTAAAAGTTATACCCCCCACTTTATCCTAACACAACTTATTAAACCCACATGGTGTGACAGACACTGTTCTAGAAACTGATAAATGTTATTTTATATTCATAATAGTTTCAACTACTGTATCAGCCAGCCTAATCAAGGCAACACTGAGATAGGAAAAGACCCAAAACTTAGTAACATACAATATCAAAGGTTTATTTTTTATTCATGATGTCGATCTAATGCAAATCAACTATGGTTCTGCTCCACATTTTCTTTGTTCTGGAATCTACTGGGTGCTCTGGTTTTAAACTAGAAGAGCACCGTCTGACTGGAAAATTGCAAAGGAGAAAGAGACATTGAAAATTATATGTTCTTAAGCTTCTGTTCAACCATCACGCACAATCCTTCTGCCCACATTTTATTGCATCAATAAGTCAGATAGTCACTCCTAAGTTTTATAGTGTGGAGAAGCATAATCATCCTGCAGAGAAGAACAGAGAGAGAAAGCGAGTACATGTATAATAGAAATACAATCCACAGTGCACTATTTGGTCAATAAGTATTTAGTTCCCCTAAGACATGCAGAAAACGCCTTTCTCCCTAAGGGACAACCTCAAAGTCCAATTCAGTCACTGCTGCTAGAAGTACAGGATGTCTAGGTAAGGCACCTTTTTCTCCCCCTAGGCTTGGGTGTTGCTCCTGTTGTGAACACAGAGATATTATCTTTCCTCACATACCCAATGTGCAGTTGTAGAAAAGGAGGAGAATCACTGCAATATAAACTCCTGTATGAAAAGGTGAAAAGTGTAAGGCATGTAGAAGTTACTGATCTGATAGGGTCTGAAACAGCACTGGGAAGAGTTTATGAGGGAACCCTATCACAGGGATGAAGAATATTCCTGAGTAAGCTCTGATTCTGTTCTTGGCATTTTTTTATTTAACAGTAGCCCTCAACTTCCCATATGCATTTTTCTATCAGTTCCATAGGCTATGTTTTGTGCTGATAATAAATTGGAGTTTCCAAATCTCCAAAAATGGCTTATAACGCTGACTATGGAATGGGATGCCAAGTAGGATGCTTGGCAAGGAAGACTGTGATCAACCACATCTAAAATAGACTACACGTCGTGATCATGGCTGAGAACACGGTAGCTCAGTAAAGGTAGCTACCACATGAGAGAGCCAGAACCAGGATTCCAACCCGAATCTGCCTACTCCACGATCTGCGTCCATTCCACTACAAAATGCTTCCACTGCATGGAGAAATATCATTTGTTAAAAAGGAAGAAGTTCCTCAGAGTCCGTTAGGGTGAACTACCAGTTATTTATGGGTACTTTCACAGTGTTAGTTGGAATTATGTAGATTTATGACTCTTGTTGTTTTGTTTTTTGTTATTCTGCTTTTTGGCGATGTGTTGTTTGAATGCTGTGGCCTAACCTGAGTTGTACTTTCATAGCACCTCCATTTTCTTAATTTACCTATTTTTCTGCCTGAGCATTAAAGAAAGTGCTCCCCCCCCTCCAATGGGAGGAGATTGGACACACTCATCCGTTAGCATTCATGAGGGTAAATCTGGGAAAGTTTCAGGCTCAAAGATCAACCAGCCCTCCTCACCAGCAGGTTCTCATTTTCGTGCCAACGTTAGAGATTCCATGGCTTTACTTTCACTTAGGAAGTCTGTGGTGTTGCCAGGAAGGCATCAAAGAGAAATTTATCCCTTTTCACGGTTTTATCAGGGGCCAGCTCTGGTACTCGCTCAAAGGATTTTTGTACTTTCATCTACTCCCCAGTAACAGAGGCCCTCTTTTGACCAATTGAATCTTCAACAGAAAATTATATTACTATTGAAGTTGGCCTCTAGCGAAATCTAATTGCTTCTATGTGAAACAAATGGCAAAGTTGGATAAAGACAACTTAGACGGTTCCTGTTTGTCAGCAAAGCTGCTTTCAAATAGCAACTGGAGTAAATGCTTCAGCTGAAGCTTCCACAGAGGCTGATGCCAGCATGTGGCAAGAGGGAAGGAACCTGAGCCAGCTTTCAAAAGATTGTTTCAATGGCTGGGTTCCATCCCCCAGTTCACAGCTCACTCTCCTTAGCACCAGCCTGATGTTTTCATGGGACTTTACACTTGCTTCTCACTTTGGTAGTATTTGCAAATCTAGAAACACTTTCAAATCATTGTTTCGCTTTGAAAAGGGAACATGTCCTTAGTAGACCTAAATTTTTAAAATTTATATTCAAAGAAGCAAGGACAAGTCAGGAACAAACTACTCCTGAGCCTGCTCTCCCCACACCCCCCCACACCCCGGAAGGTTCTCTCATAAGAGTAGGGTTGAGCTATTGGCTATAGCAGGGCAGATCTCAGATAACATTCAGGACCTCCTCCACCTTGTACCAAACAGATACATTTATAGTTGGATGTGGCTGGTGGCTGCAATGCTTGTTTTGAAATTATTTATAGACCTTCAAGCCTATGGTAAAAAGTTCTCCCCTGTAATGATGTTGGCGCCCACTAAAACAAACTTTGTATTTTTGTGGCTTGTTTCATTCCTCTGGACTGGAAAATTCCTCTGCCAAAGATGAGTTCACTGCCTGTCTCAAAAGAAACAAATCTCTTGCCCCAGGAACAGAACACAAATTGATGCCATGACACAGAAAATGTGTAACCAGAAAACTTGCACTGTTATTGAGGAAACAAGAAAACCATTAAAAACGAACACAAAACTACAAGAGGCAACAGAATATGGATGTTCTTATCCTGTGAACCTGACTTCCAATGCCAACTACAAATTCATTAGGGAGTTGGAGTCTCTCCAGGAAATCTGCCGGGCAGCAGTGAAGAAGGTGGAAGATTGGACTTGGCCTTGGCATTTGTCTGGGTGGCACTGATATCTCTGCTCTAGCTTCTCTTGAGTGAGCTGAGAACACAGTCACCAATGTGAGATTCTTGATTTCTGTGCTTAAGCAGGACAAACTAAGCTGGGGGAGGGGATAAAGCGACACCAAAAGGTCTAGGTCAGCAGTGCCCTAACTCATGTGCATCAGTACTAACTAGGTTGTTGGTGAAACAAAAAAGATCCCTGAACACACCCTAAAGATTCTGGTTCAGTTATTCTGGGGTGGGTGACACTAGAAGCCTGCATTCTTAACGAGCATCACAAATGATTCTAAAGTTAGGGGTTCAGCCTCCAGATTGATCAACAGTGATCATGGCTATTAAAGGTGTTGCTAATTTCCACCTGCACTGCAACTAAGAAGGTAGCACTTGGAGAAAGGTCAGGAAGCCAGCGCAGATGATCAAACAGGGGGATGCAGATGGTGTGAGTCAAAGTTCAAAGCAGGTGACTGGAGATTTGGAAGTAATCACAAGACAGTCGTTGGAGCAGGTGAGCAGGCTTTCCTGGTAGAGCTCCTGAGGCCGGGCTGGGGTTGGCAGTGTCTCCCAGGTTAAGTGTGTTGGGGGGAGAGGGGACGGCAATTATATCTAAACAGGCCAGTTTGAAACTGCTTGGGGACTTGGAAACCACTGCATCCTGCCTGCAGAGGTTCTGATTGAATTGACCTGGGGTACTTCGGGGCAGGTATAGTCAAGCCTGGTTGAGAGGATTAGCAAGAGCATGGGCACCTCTATTAAATAATCTTGACCAACACTTCTCAAGTCTAAATGTGCACACAGCTTAACTGGGGATATTGTCAAAATGCAGGTTCTGGTTCAGCCGGTCTGAGTGGGCCCTGAGATTCTCATTTCTCGTGGCTCCTGGTGATGTTACTGCTGGTGGTCCACGTGCACACACTGAGTACCAAGGACCAGGAAGGCTGCAGTCTCTCACTCTCCACCGAGGGTGGGGGCTCATTAGAAATGCAGCTGTCAGCTTTCTCCCTAGACCTCCCAAATCAGCAGCCTCCGTGGGGGTGCTGGGCTTGAACAAATCAGGCAGGTGGTGCTGTTCCATGTTCAAATTTCAGAACTCCCACTCTGCTCCAGAACATAGTCATCCATCACTCTTTACCCTGGCCGAGCTGGGTCATAAATATTTTGTTCTCTAAATGTGACCAAAATTCCCCAGTGGGGCATCTACAGTTTATAAAAAGGTTTTGGTTCTTTCCCCATCCTGGCAATTAAAAGGGCATCATTCCTGCGTGACCCCCAAATGGTAAGGAATCCAACATACTGCTCTTTATTCTAACACGGAGCCTCACAATATCCATAAATTGAGGGGGCTGAACGCACTCTCCAGGATCATTTCTGTCTCTGACAGCCTGGGATCCCATTACCCTTCAACTACAGAGGCTGTGACAGTTTCTGTGCCTTTGTCCCTGGACTCCACTCAGCACACCCAATACACTGTTGTTCCTATTGTTATGCCCCTTTTTTAAAAAAGAGCAAGGGAAGCAAAGGTGTCAGCACGCTTCAAATGCTGGGCAGCTGTCATGCATTTCTTGCAAAGTCAGGAATCCAGAGCAGCTGGGCCCAGCTCATGGTGTGGAGTGTGGAGATGCAGAAGCAGGAGACTGCGAAACCTGGATGCTCTGTGGGGCTCAGGCTGGCAGGAAGCCCCCTGAGACTTACAAGGAGGAGTGTGGGTGAGTTCCTGAGAAGCTGTCTTTCTGGCTTCTCAGACTTTATTTCACACTGTGGGCTCTCTTTCATCCAGTAATCTTAAAGTCTAAGAGCCGAGGAAGCACACAGCCCTGTGAGGTACCAACCACCCTGGGTTGCCAGGGATGGTCCCGCTTTTAGCACTGACGGTCTCACATTGTGGCAAACACCTCAGTCCCTGGCAAAAAGGATGGATAGCTACCTAGATCAGGATTTTTTAATGTTGGCACTATTGATATTTTGGTCTGGATAATTGTTGGTTAGGAGGGTCTAACCTGTGTGTTGTTGGGTATTTAATAGCATCCCTGGCCTCTATCCACTAGTTGGCAGCAGAAATCATCCAGTTGTAACAATGAAAAATGTATGCTGATGTTTACAAATGTCCCCTGGGGGCAAAATGATCCCCAGTTGAAAGCCTAGATAGAAGTGACTGTGTAATCTGAAAATTCCCCAGGCAAGCACTTCTCCAATTTTACTGTGCACGAGAATCATGTAGGATTTGGATGGACATTTCTCAAAAAAAAACACTCGTAAATGGCCAGAACACACATAAAAAGACACTCATCATCAATCATGAAGAAAATGTAAATTAAAACAAAAATGAGATATCACTTCACATGCACTAGGATAGCCAAATAAAAAAGACAATTATAAGTGTTGACAAGGATGTAGAGAAATTGGAATCTTTATGCATTCCTCGTGGGACTGTTAGTCTAGCCACTTTAGAAAACAATTTGGGAGTACCTCGTAAATGTTAAACATAGAGGTATCATATGACCCATTCCTCGGTATAGATCCAAGAGAATTGAAAACATATGTCCAGACAAAGAACTGTGCACAAGTGTTTGTAGAAGTATTATTCACACCAGCTAATAGGTGTAAACAATCCTAATCCTAAGGTCCATAAGTGACAAGGAATGGATAAACAAGTCTGGTACATCCAGACACTGGAATATTATGCAGCCATGAGAAAGAACAAAGTATTGATACATTCTACGACATGGATGAAACTTTAAAACATACTAAGAGACAGAAGCCAGATACAAAAGGCCCTTTACTATATGATTTCATTTATACGAAATGCCCATAATAGACAAATGTATAGAAACAAGAAAGTAAATCTGGATGCCAGAGCAGGGGGCAGGGGAATGGGGTGTGACTGTTAATGGGTATGACATTTCTTTTGAGAGTGATGAAAGTGTTCTAAAATTAGATTGTGGTGATGACTGCACACTTTTGTAAATACACTAAAATCACCGAATTGTATATTTTGAATAGGTGAATTTTATGGTATGTGAATTATATCTCTATAAAGCTATTATTTATTTTTTTTTTAATTGGGGAATTGGGGGGATGGGAACAGCGCTTGGGGAATTGGGGGAAGGGGAACAGACAAGTTGCTGTCATTTTGTTCTTCAGTCTGAGCTGTTGTTCAGCATCTTAGCTGTAGAGGGCAGTGTCACTGGCCCTCATATGTGGGATCCGAACCAGGGTCCTCTGTCATCCCAAGCCAGTTCTTAACCATCGCGCCACTCGGCCGGCCCAAGCTATTATTTTTTTACAAAAAGAATTACTGGAGGATCTTGTTAAAGGTTTTCTGATTTAGTAAGTCTTCTTTGGGCCTGACTTTCTGAGGGGCGGGGTGGGTGTGGGGGGGTCACACTTGGAGAAACCAATCTCTACACCATGGGTTGGTACTCCAAGGATATCCCCTAACCAGCAACATCAGAATTACCTGTGATTTTGCTAGAAATTCAAGTTCTCAGACTTCACCTCAAACATAGTATATTGGAAGCTCCAGAGGCAGGGCCCAGCAATTGGTTTTAACATGCTGTCAGCCATTTGGATTTGTGCCAATGTTTGAGAACCGCTGTCTAGGCAAGGGGCTGGCAAACTTTTGATATGGAAGAGCCAATCCTGTCCCTCACAATTTAAAAATTATTCGAGAGCCATAAAACAAATGAAATCACCATTATTTGAATAATATCCTTTAAAAATGTTATAAATGAAACTATGATAGTTTTATTTTCATTTTCAATTTTACTTCAGAGCCACATGTACTCGTGTGGCTCATGAGCCGCAGTTTGCCAACCCCTGGTCTAGGCCATTCCCACCTTGACTGGCTGTCTTCATCTTGCATGCAAACATGCTTTAGGGGAAATATTAAATTTTTACTGAGAAAAAAAAAGTTATTTAAATAAGCCATTAAGTTTTGTATAAGTCTTATTACTTTAAGGAAATCATCTTAAAGAAGCTTCCATATGAAGGTATTTTATCCTTGCATTTTGAGGACCCCAGGTTGGCCCCATAACATTTTGTTTATTAGGTACTCTAAGATTCCATTAAAAGCTAAAATCACCTTGCTTCAAAAGTGCTAAGTGAGACAGAGCACACGGCTTCTGCTTTGTATACTGCTATGCGGAGTCTAACATCATACATGTGATAGCCACGGGTGACATGCTGCTTGGCATGAAGAGGGGGACAGGAACTGCACAGGGAAAGCATGCAAACGGAAGAGAAATGTGGAGTTTTAGAGAGAAATCAGAGACTGGGGTAAAGCCTGTCTCCGTAATGCATTCCCAGCTCTCAAGAAGTGGACTAGGCAGTCTGATCTCTTGGTCATATTACCTTGTCCGTGTGTGGTGATTTGGTACTTGACTGTTCCTTTCATGGGAGAAAAAAGAGAATGTCTATTTTTTTAATGCTAGGTACCCTGTTATATTCACTACAAAAAAAATACTGTGTTGTGTTTGTTTATTTTCTGTGTGTTTTCCTAGGGAAGGTTGGGACTATAAAGCCCAATCCTTGGGGATTTAATTCCACAGAGCCCAATGCACCTGGAAACTCAGCAACAGTCCTCTATGTACCTAAGTGCCCTCATGGTCTAAGTGAGATATGCACTTCATTAAGTCACCCTGAGCTCTTTATTCACTAAAGAGGCTTCTCCTGGTCTGAAGAGTGAATGTGTTCCCCTGCATCCTAATGTATTCGAGGGAAAGGTGTCAGCCTTGGGAAGACGCACGTCCTTCTGCTGATTATTGACTGACAGCCCCACAAGCAGGATAGAACTCCATCACACACAGCCCTGGCATCCAGCCTCATGCCTTGTCTGTCCCTCCTAGTCTCATGGCCCTCCATGCAGTGTCACACAGGATTTAGATTTTTCACTTCATCAGGACACAAACTCCATAATTTAATTCATGCAGACAGACTATTGCACATATTACAGTAAGGAGTGGTTTAGTGCCAAGCAATGGTCTTCTTAGAACCATCTCTGAGAAAAGGTTCCAGTAGCTGACTGTTGTGTAAGTGTTCACACACCCCGGAATGTACCAGTTCACCACCTGAGCAAATGCTTTCTTGTCCAATGAGCTGATCTAATTTAAACACAATATTAGATTGTCTCATACAAGGAGTGTTACTCTTCCCGTTTTCCATGAGGCACCCATCTCCTAGACTGTGGCTAAGCACCACCTCCTTCAGAAACTGTAGCAAATTCAACTTCACCAATGAACTCATATATATCACCTCTACAACTCAAAACAAATTCATGATTATAGTATTTTTATAGTTTTATGCAGGATGTGAATATGATATTTATATTGTAAAATTAGTAGTACAATATGTTTCAACTCATAATATGCTTCTGTCAGATACATATCTCCATCTCAATGAATGATGCAATCATATGCCCTGTACTAAAGCATAAAACCCAGGGACCATTTTTTGCTTTTTCCTTTATAGCGTTTAAAACATCAGCAAGTCCTATTTGTTCTACTTCCAGATATATTTTGGATCTGTCCCTTCTTTTGTTTCCATAGCAACCACTACTATTTTTTTCTAAAACACTACCATCTTCTACCTGGACACCTTCAATGGCCTGCTACATGATGCCCCTGCTTTTGCCCACTTTAATCCATTCTCTATATAAGAAATGGAGTGATTTTAATCGAGTATTACTATATCTAGATCTATATCAATATCTATCATCTATATCTGTAGCCAAAAAAAGTATATACATTTTTAAGAAAGAAACTGTATTAAAATTATAATAATATATACAGATAACAAAAGATGAATACAAGTCATGTCTAACTTCTGCAATTACAAGGGGTGCTCAAAGTGGTTACCATCAGCATACAGACACTTCTGATTATGGCGAACTACTGCTTGAGCAACACTGACCAAAGTGTCCACTTCTATACATTTTTTTGGCACCCCTGGTATATATATATATATATAAGGTATCCCTCCCCAATGAAAAAGCCTTCCTTTGGAGTGAAATTCAAACTCTTTACTATGACCTACAAGACACTGTAAGAGCTGTCTCTAACCACTAGTGTCCTGCTAATTATGGACCCCAAGGTTGCAATGTGCTTCTTTTCTGTTCTTAGAATAAGTCATGTGTTGCCTATGCAAAGCCTTTCCATTTGCTGTCCTGTCTCCATAAACCACCATTCCCATAGTTCTCACATGGCTTCTCACCTTTCGGGGCTCAGCCTAAAAAGTCATCTCTTCAGAAGGATATTCCATGACCAATTAGTAATTTGTTCTTATTCTTCTCTAACAAACCACACAGTTTATTTTCTTCCTTATACTTTATTACAATCTGCAACTGTTTTCAGTATGTGTTTGCTTACTTGTTTATATCTGTTTCTAACATTAATATATATTCCACAAGGAAAGAAATTAGTCAGTATATTTTACTATCTGATTCTCAATGATTAGTGCAAGTAGCAATTATAAAGTAAGCTCTCAATAAATATGTATTTAACAAATGAATCAAGATGTATATTTTCTTCCCCATAAACTGCTGAAGAATAGAAGCTGGTCTATTTATTGTTCAGCACTCCACATGTACAAATGTACATATAAAAACACATGCTATTTAATGAACAGACATAAGGATCTCTCATTGAAGTTGTCTAGGCAATCACACAAAGCCTAAGTCTCAAAGCTCACTCAGTTTCTTTGCTCTGCTTTTCCTCTCTTTTGAAAATCATTATAAATATTTGGGTTCTGCTGTTACAAAATGGCGTACCATGTAGTTTGAGAAATTAAGAACGAGCTTATCTAAATCCTTCTTAATCTGTCTATGTGGTTGAAATGAAATAAGTATTATTGATATTGTACACTTTAAAAAGGGATCAGGAACCTATTAGATGAGGTATGCAAGAATATAATCAAATCACCAATTCCTTTTTTCTTTCAGCCTTGATCATAAGGCAGGAGGCTGAAAAGGGACATTGTTTCTCAGGCTGAGCATGGTCCACTTTATCTGCAGTGTCAACAAACACTCTTGGGTCTGATTGCTTTGTATGTTTATATGGGTCATGTTGTGAGAGGGTGAATTTGAGTTCAAAGCAGAGTAGGCCTGACGACTGACAGAACTCAGCCTTCTGGCCGCCCTCTCCTATCATCCTCCGCAGAACTACCTCCACCTCACACACGTTTATGCTCCTGAAAATAAAAAACCTGGACAACTCTTTACTGATCTTTCCTCATCAGAATTGATCTATCAGCAGTGAAGGCTCATCTCTTCTTGACATATTTTACCCTAAAATTCTTTCAGAGGTGTTGGGGGTAGGGTATATTTCTTGTTAGTTTTTCTGTTTTAACTTACTGAGAGATTATTTGACTAATTGTAAGATTCTAAACATTCTTGACACAATTGAGTGGTCTAATACACATTTCTCTCAGATTTATAATATATTTTAAGCGAAAACATATTTGCTATCTAAAACCCAAACATACTGTGGTAGGCAGCTTCTGACCTGGCTCCAATGACTGCACACCTTCAGGCTTTTAAACCTCTGTGTAATCCCTCCCCTTGAGTATGAGCTGGACCTGCTGGTTTTCTTTTTTCTAATAAGTAGGGTACTGCAAAGATGATGGAAAATCACTTGTATGATCAGATTATAAAAGATGGTGAACTTCAGTATGTTTCTCTCTCTCTCTCTCTCTCTCTCTCTCTCTCTCTCTCTCTCTCTCCCTCCCTCTCTGTCTCTCTCTCTCTCCCTGTCTAACTCCCTCCCTCCCTCCCTTCCTCCCTCTCTGATGAAGCAAGCTGGGAAGGCTCATGTGGCAAGGAACTTAGGGCAGCAACAACTGGTGAGGAACTAAGCCACTCAGTCACCAGCTCTCAGGGGACAAGTGAGTGGGCTTGGAAGCTGATCTTTCTCCAGGTGAGCCTTTAGACGTGACTGTAGCTCCAGCTGACATCTTGATTGCAGCTTGTGAGGAACCTTAAAGCACAGAACCTTGGTAAACTATGCTTGGAATCCCAACCCACAAAATGATGAAATAATAAATGTGTGCTCCTTTAAGCTGATAAATTTGGGGGTGAGTCTATCCATAATCATAGATAACTTTTATATATATAATGTTTATAATTAATAACATACATATTATATATATGTTTGGCTGCTTTTTAAGTGGAGAAAATTATAACAAGAGTCCAGAGAAAAATTTCAAATATGGTTACATAGTCATGAAAAGGAATTTAAGAAATATTTTATAAAAATATATGTAATTCAGGGAAGCAGATACAACTGTGATGAAAGGACAGAGTGGAGCATAATAGGCAGAGTGGACAGAAACAGAAGTAACCATTAAGATGTCTTTTCCCAAAGGTATTCACTAGGCACTGATTGATAACCTACTAATACTTTTTTTTTCTTCCTGCTTCTGCCTGCTCTGCCTTCCTACCTCTCCACCGCAGCCCCTGTCTTAAGAACCCCCTTGTGGTTTCCAGACAGTCTTTTTTGCTCTAATTAGCCCTAGTGATCTTTTGTTTCCCAGGCACTTTAAAATTAAATATGGGTCAAGTGATGGGGTTGTACACACATCATCTGCAATGTGGACCAAATGAGGTTGAGAGGGAGTATGAAGATCTCTCCAAGGGGAAAAAGGAGGAAATTGGGTCATCATGTAGATGTCCATGATTAAAGTTCTGTTAGTTTTGTTAGTTACTTTTGTTTACCTGTCTTGGAGTTGCTAAGTTAGAAAAATGTGAGAAATTACTTTCTTTGAAAAGTTAATTTACTGATTTCTCTACCCTGGAAGAAAAGACTGAGAAAGAGAGGTTGAATCTGGCTAGGTTATTCTCAAAATGTCATCTAGAAGTACAAGAGAATACTATTGGGGCAATATAAGACTTATCATGCTTTGCCAAATAAAGCAGTAGATTAGTTTTGGAGATGCTAGAAAGGCACGGCTAATAGATAAACCAGGTGCATGGTTTTTCATGTCACTTTAAATTCACCATGATTACTTGATATTCTCCCCTGCCGCCCCCCACCCCACCCATGTCTTTTGGAGAATAAGGAATTTCCAAAATGCCTAAATTCCAAGTCAGAAAGTTTTGACTTGGAAAGGACACAGGGGCTTCACCCAGGAGCCTGACTTTTTAAAGACTGGGTCAATTTACAAGATACATTGTTCTCAAAACAGAGAAATCAAAAGGATCTGAGTTTGCAGTGTTTTGATCTCCACTCTGATACTGATTTTTCTTTTTTACACGACCTGGGGCCAGCTGTTGAACTCCTATTGGTTTCTTCTTCTTATCTGTGAAATGGAGATGAAAATTCTGAGCTTCAAAGTGAGTCAGTGGGAATTAAATAATAGCTTAAAGACCTTTGAAAGGGTGAAGTGATAAGTGTTTCCCTTTAGCTTCTAACAGATGTTATACAATTTTCCATTTAGGTGAAAATTAACTTCAAACATATCAAGCTTCCATTTTGACCTAATCACCTGGTTATTAGTGGGTTCTAAAATATCAATTGTGAGATGTCTGAAACAGCAATTATGAGTGGCCTTACTGCGAGCTCATATCTAAGGTAGCCTAAGATTGAGCTCTGCCTTTGATGGTGTCTTTCCCCATAGATCCTTTCACCACTCTGCCCTCCCAATCAGGTGGTACATCAAGATTGACTGAAATTTAAAATACTGTCCTCCTTGTGACTAAGTTGCTTCTAGGAATATATAGAATATTTATTTTGAAATTTTTATTAACAACATGAGAGAAAACAAGAGCCATTGTGTCTTCTATTAGCATCTTTTCTTTAAATAATTGTTTTATTTACAGTGTTTAATTATTCCTGCCCAGGAAGTCAAGTAAATTCTTTAGGTGCCAGAAAGCAACCCATGGGCAAATTCACAAAGGAGCTAGGAAGACTTCATGAGCAAGTTCTGACAATTCCTTTAAAAACAGTATAGCATAGTTTGCAGAGGTCAAGAAACATGCCTTATTTGCTGTCATACCTGAGGCACCTAATACATAGTTTGGGTTTGATAGATATTTGCAGACTATATCAGATTGATAAATTAAGGACTAGGCTGCATAAAATATTTTTAGAAAAAAGTAAAATCATTTAAACCCCCTAACAAGGTCCCAAGAGTGACCCCCACATTGAAGATTAGACTTCAAGACTTGAAGAAAGATGACTCTTCAAGCGTTTTTCCTGAATTTCTGTGGCAGTTTTCCAACTATTCACTTCACCAGGACTTAGAAGAAGCTTCTATTTAGAAAGCCCACTCACAGATGGAGAATTGCTGCTGAAAAAGTCATGTGCCCTATTAGAGTAAAACACAGTAGTTCCTTTCTAGCTAGTTTATTTAAGAAAGTACAAATCTTGCACAGGAGCAGTATTACATTATCCTTGGCCTCACATAAAGCTTAAATATTTGACAAGGGTGTCCAAAGGCCTTTGCTGGCCATTCCTTTTGAGGATGGAGAATGGGTTCAGTATGCCTGCAGTGCTGATGTAATAGAACTGTAATAGAAAGTGCAATTGACTTTCTTCAGTGTTTAAAGGGACTCCAAATTTCAGCCCAAGCCCTGAGAAAGAGCTAGGTTAGAAAAGACTGTATCACCTGAAAAACAAACCCAAAGCTAATGCTGTGGATGATATAAAACGTGAACTTAGAGTTTTGATCAATTAATGCTGACGCTTATGCCCAAACGTCTAGTACCAAGTAAGTCCTGTACCAACAAGTGAACAATGCTTTTGGTTTCCTTTAATCCATTTTTTAAGCTACTGTTTAATTTTTCCTCCAAATGTGATTACAGAAAATAACCTATCCCATAACTTATCACCTTGTATTTGGGCTCTGTAATGGCTTTGAAAAATAATTGCCTGAAAATATTGATGCACAGTTTTAAATAGGAGGGCCAACCCACTCCTACAGATCCAGTAGTACAAAGAGCAGAGCAGGGTTATAATCTTAAGAACAATCTTAACGGACAGTCAAGAGACCTGGGTTTGAGTCTTCGTGTTGCCATTATTTAGCTAGAGGCCTTTAGGTTGCTCGTTACCCTTCCTTGTGCTTTGGTTTCCTCATAGGGGACATGAAAATGCTGTACTGCTGCCTGACCTCTACGTTGACCAGATTATATCACTACTGTTTCCTCCAAGTCATTCTTATAAACGCTCACTCATTAAGAGCCATTTGCTTAATGCTATAAAAATGATTCTCCGGAGTAGTCTGCATTTCATCCTCATGCTCTTTTCTGAAGTAATACAACTTTATGTATGGTATTCCTGCTCTCTTCCCAAAAGACAAGGTAATAAGAGAGTACCTGAAGAGGGAAAAGCAGAGTGTGAAGGAGGTGACCAACAAATGTAACGGGGCTATAAGGGGTTAGCCTAATGGCCTGGGGCTCTAAGGTGATCTTTTAAGGTTAAGTGCAAGTGCCTCCTATAGTGCCTCATGCACTTTACCCTCTGCTGTCCAGGATTGTTCCTCTGTATGCCACCTGCAGAGAATGTCAAGGACACAGGGTTTCAAATTCAAAGTCTGCCACTCACTAGCTGTGTGGCCTCATCTGAAAAGAGAACAGGAAACCTAATTTCCTGGGTTCCTGTGTGGGTCGGAAACTTGGTTTTATAGAAAACTGCTTTCGCAGTACTCAGCTCATAATAGATGGCCAGTACATTTGAATCTAAATTGAGCAGACTCTGTTCCCATTACCACATGTAAACAGCAACTTGTACTGTGAGAGCTTCTAGCAGCATCAATCTAATTGGAGGAGAAGGAACGAAGTTAAACCTCTGTCCCACAGCCCTTTTAGAAATGATACCAAATAATTTTGGGTCCCAGCAGGTATTTGGCAATTATGTAGTGGAGGTGGGCCTGGGAGTGGGGATAATTCTGATGCATAATGTCCTGAGGTTAGATTTCCAGAAATGGTAGGCTAAGAGTGTTTCACTAGATTTTCTTAGACAGTATAAATGATGTCCCTACATGCACAGAATGTAAATCTAGGATTTATGGCAATAAGAATACTTTAGAAATTCCCAACAATTCTGATGAGGCCCTGGTGAATCTCAAATAAGAAATTCTGAACCTTGTTAACTACTATTGTAGATTTTTGTACTAGAGTAAAGAAAACTTTCTCCATATTTTTAGATCTTGATATTTTTTCTCAGATCATTTATTATAGAATATATGTAGTGTTTTGAACAGTTTCTTTAAATTTTGGTAGAATGCCCTAAACCTCTAATATGACTATCAAGACAAAGTAGCCATAAATGGGACCAATGGAGAACAGTTCATAGGTACAGCAGCAGTTGGTGTCTATGCATTCCAATAATCGGTAGTTAGCACAGTTGACACAATATAGAGTCTAGAAATACAGAGAAAGCAATATGCAGAAATAGGGATAAGCAATAGATAATTGACAGCTTCAGTTCACATGACAACTATCCTGGCTTCTCAAAGACACATATAGCTAACTTCTTGTGTTATGAAGAGTTGATATCCAAATGGCCCAAAGAGCATCATGACATGAGAGCTCAAATTCTGTAGACTCTATGGATTCAAACTTGTTTGAGCATGCTTTAAAAAATTGTTGAAGTGGGCCCACAAGAGGACTATGTGCATAAACAACCAAGAGGCTTTATGGGAAGTAACACACATTTGACTCACTGTCAGTAGATTCTGATTGAAGTAGAGGGCCAATTTTGAAACTGAATGACGCATTCCACTCAAGTTGGCCCTCGAGATAGCTCATGACTCATTCCTCAGTGTTTTGAGAAAAGATTGTGACCATAAAACAACAAAAAAGATTCTAGAATGAAAGGTCCAGCACACAAAAATTCCTATAGGAAATTGAGAGTGCAGCATGGCTTTGTAAGTTTGTTAGTTATGTTAAAAGGGAGATTATTGTTCCTACATTAGTATGAGAGAATGGAAGCAATAAGACATTAAAAAGTACATCATTCTTTGGAATAGAAAAGAGGCAGAAGATCTTGTGTGTACAGGCAGAAACATTCCTTAGGGAGCTTGGAGAGAATGATCTATATGTCAACAAAAGAAGCATAAATGGCGGTTCTGAAGGTGGGATGGCCTTCTCCTCTTGCATATAAAAATCTGTGTTGGTGAATCAAGCCGTTTTCCATTGCAAGTAGCAAGTATCCATTCAGACAAACCCAAGAGAAATGTATTGGCAGCTAAAGGGATAACTTATGAAATTAAAGGGAGTAAGTGCCACTGATATTTACTAGATCAAGAAAATAAAAAACACTTCAGAAGACTATTTTTCTATTTTTACATTTCTTCTTCTCATTATACTTTGCTTTCACTCTCTCTGCAAACTAACCATTTCTGTCAGTATTGGGGAAACAGGAAACTGCCTTCCTGTTTCATATCAATTTCTAGCTCCAGAGCCATTAATGTCCCAGCATCGCAGTGACCCAAATAAAAATTCCTACAAGGGAAAAACCTAATTGTGAGTATAGATATTCCAACAAGTATCCACCCCACAGGTGTTTTCTATACTGGCTTCTTCCAGTAACTGGTCAGAGAAAATTACAGGGGAAGGAAGGGATTAGTAGCTTTGCAATTCTGTGGGAGATATCTGAGACTGAACACTAATTAATTTGAAATATTATGAAAGTTTTCCTTTTTTATTATCATGAATCAAAGAATAAATTTGCTACAGTCTTTAAAAAGCCTAACTATTATTTAGATATTCGAAGGTTAAAGAAGGGAATATCTTATTCAACATTACAGAATCATGCCTCGGTCTACTTGTGTGCCAGTCATACTTAATCAAAGGGCTGCTCTACATACACTTGACCAGGCCTCCCATATTTCAGATATGCGTTTCACTATCTTTTCAACATTATAAATGTAATAATCCAATGTTTATATTGTCTAACATGGCCATTCCTGTAGTGGCAAGAAAAGGTTCACATTTCTCAGCGGGTATGTATTATAAAAACTATTTCATAAAATAGAGCTCATTTTGCCAGATTTACTTTTCATTTGAATCAAGCCATGATCGGCATGATGAAATTATCCTGGAATTGTAGAATACTATGTTGGAAGTGACTTGAAAGATATCTCTTCAAGTGTTGCCAAACCTGTTCCAATATGAAGACCCCTTTCTAAGATAAAACAAAATAAAACAGAACAAAACAAGAAACTTTATGATATGTAGATACTGACAGTTTCAATTGAGAAATTACATTATGTCAAATCGCTACTATAAATTGAGAAATGCTTTTTGAAAATTTTTATTATATTAAATACACTTCAATATACTTTGCTTAAGTGAGTAAATAATTTCACCACTTGAAAATAAAACTTGCAATTCTTATTTAGAATTGAGACCTTTTAAAAGTAACTGAAACCCTCAGGACCTTATGGTCTACAGGTTAGCAATCACTGTTTCTTTACACAACCTTATTTTACAGACGAAAGGACTAGAGCAAAAAATACTGGATGATTTTCCTAAGGTCAAAAAATGGAGAGCATCAGTAGAAGAACCACTATGGGAATTCAATTCAATGTGCAAGAGTATCGGTTCACGACTCTTCTATCTGAATCAAAGAATAAATTATTTCATTTTTTTTATCTTTAAGTACCATTATTTGGCTTGCATTTTATATATCTATATCAAATATATATCAAATATATGTATATTGGTTTGTGGAATATATATATATATATATATATATATATATATATATATATATATATATATTGTTTTTTTTTCCACAATCCAAAATATCATAATCATTTTCCACTAACAACTTCCTAATACTCAGCCCAAAGTAATTTTTTTTCCTAGTATTTCCTGCCAAAGCACCTACACGCTGATAAAATATAACTATGGTACATAATTTCCTTCCATAATAGAAATAATTACCCAAATATGGTAGTTAGAAGGAATTCTTTTTGCTCCTGTGAAAATGAAAATCATCTTGCCCCAATATTTTTAGCTCTGCTTTACCACTTGGAACTAAAGTTGCAAAAGTACACATCGTAATCATTTACGTCAATTTGGTGAGCTGCATGAACCCCTGCAGCTCCTTTGAAAAGATAAGCTGCATTTAATGGCCATGCTGAATATGACAGAGCCTTCAAATATCTGAAGGGCAGTGTGGTGAGGCTCCACTAGATTGAACGGGGCATCCACATCCCATTTATAATGGTTCCTAATGCATTCCTCATTATCATTCCAGTCACTCATTGAATTCCATTCTAACTTATATTGATTCTATTTCCAGAAGTAGTCTGGGGATAAGACGAAGAAGTAATTAAGTAGCTTTTCAAAGGATAACCACTGTCACCTATAATCACTAAAGGAGAATAAAATACCTGCCATCCTCTATGATCTCAAACAAATTCGTTACGGAATAAAAAGTCAACTTTCTAAAACATTAAAATTGGGAACATTTGGAGAATTGAGAGACATGTAACTCATTGAAACTGACTGTATTAAGGGACACGTGTTTATAGTTGTGATTTAGTGTGAATTCATATTTGTCTTAGATATCAGCTATGTTCCAGGAAAGCTGCAGGTTTGTGCCACATCTTTAAAAATGTGTACTTTAAAAATCAATGTCCTATAGAAATACTACCTGCACATTGAGCATATTCCTGTGTTAAGGCATTGCTGTGCGGAAAAGTGATGTTCATTTTAAAGCATTCAAATAAGGGAAACAAACAAAAAACTAGCTCTGCCTAAAAAAAAGAAATGGTGATGAGGGCTTATCTGGTTCAAATATGACCCCTGACTCTGGAACTTCAATTCAAGTAATTGACATGCTACAAATGTGTCAATAAGATATAGAAACAGGAGCAGTAAAAATGTACAAGCTGTTAAAAATGTGTGCTGAAAGATAAGTTAGAAAGTACTATATCTCTACAGTACTGCTAGAGAGCCTACCTGACCTAGAAGCCAATTGCTCAGAACAAGTGACATGTGACCCTTTAGCAAATTAAGTATGGTTGGCTCTCTGTAAGTGGTAGGTTCAGGTATTTCCCTTTCTTAGGTGTGGGAGGTAATTTACAGGACTGACGACATACTATTTTTTTTTTTCACGAAAGAGGAGGGTGGGTTTCTTCATCTAATCAGGACTGGAAGCAAGCTTCATATTCAGTTAAACTATTCCTGTTTTAATCCCAAGAATGTTATAGCTGAAAAAAATCTCTTACATCATTGGTTCAGTGATTTATCATCTGTATCCTTTGGATGTACGTCAGAGGCCATGGGGGTTGGGACAGGAGAGTCCAGGTACTTAGACTAAACAAGTTCCCTACACCTTCATTCAAACAAG